>NW_027021348.1:2407500-2415000 GCF_036884655.1 Musa acuminata AAA Group | reverse complement strand
CAGCACAGTCCCTGCTATACGAAAGCCCCATCCAGCCCTGTGCCACCCGGGGGGTTCCAGGGTGCTGAGATGGCTGACATTTTGCTCCGCTCACGACGGTCACCGCGCAACGCAAGAACAGGCCAAAAACTGGCCAAAACGGCCCAAAAACGGGCCAAAACTGGCCATTTTTGGCTGCGCGAGCGAGCGGCGAACAGCGAGCGAAGCGAGAGGCAGCACCGTCCCTGCTATACGAAAGCCCCATCCAGCCCTGTGCCACCCTGTCACAACCTTAGCTGGTTTTGCCTAAGGCGTGCGGCACCCTCGCGCGTCCGTCCGCAAAGGTCAGCCTCCCCGAAGCCTCCCATTGTCCCTTAGGACCAACAAAAGAGAGAACGGGTTAAAGAGAACGCCTCAATCGGGATCCACAAGCAAACATGTCCGAAAAACACTTCATAGACAATGCAAATTACAAACAGACTTTACAAGCTCTGAATAGTTGCACAACAAAGGGTAAAATGGTCCATTACAGACCGAAAAGCTCTCGAACGTGTCCACATGACACAACCTTTATTTACAAGCCTAAAGAGGCCACCAACCCAACTAAAATGGGACTATTAAGCCTTCGGCCGCCCCTTTACATTCTGTACAAGGCATGAACATGCCAAAAGACAACGGACAGACATAAGCATTACATCCAACATCTTGTTTAGAAGTTTGTCCGTTACATTCTCCCCCACTTATCCCTTCGACGTCCTCGTCGAAGCCTTTGTGAACACTGCAACTCTTCGCCTTTGCTGAGTCTTCAATCTTCCGCTCCAGCTGCAATGCGCCTCCTGGCTCCCAGCTGCTCTCCGCTGCTGTTTCTGAGTAGTCGAACCTTTGATCCGCCATGCTGCTTCAACTCGCCAATGACTCTGACTCTGGTGTGGGGTTGGCTGAGTTGTATTGATCCTCGTTGATTCCTGCGGATCCACCAAATGAAGGAAAAGACCATTCTTACTGCGCCAGTTTCTCAAAATTTCCACATGCTGCTTGAACTGGGTGGATGCTTGTTGGAGCTTTAACGAGCATCGCCTCGCAAACTTCTGAAGTTTTGGGTCCTTCCTCCACAAAATCTGCTCATTGACTCTTCTTTCAGTTAGTTGTCACATCCAAGTAGGTTCGCATCACTTCCGCTTTCGATTGGCATTTCGTTGGGAAATGAAGCGGACAATCTACTCTCAGTAGCACTGATCACCGTTGGTGAGGATTTTGACAACTATTGTCTTCCATTATCTTCGAAGGGTCTTTGAACTTGTGCAGAGCTCCTCTGCTGGATAGATAAGAGAACTGGGGTACTCGGTTTCGCCCATTCTCTTAAGAGTTGAGAAGGCAAAGGTTACTTGACTTCGCCCGCCTCCTCGAGGTTGTACTTCATGCATCGAGCTGGTTACTGGCCTTCGCCTGCTCTTTGCTCACACTTCTGAAGCACTTGAAGTGTTTGCACTCCTTGCGTTGAGTTAGCTACTGTGATTCACCTTCTCAATGCCATTGAACTTCTGGAATGCAGGAAGTTTTCACCCCAACTTGGAGTAATTCTCTGATAGATGAGGTCGCCTCTGGGATTGTACCGTCTTCTCCATCAACCCTGCCGCCTACTCCACTGAGTAGCAAAGGTACAGCACCACGTACTGCCTGCTTCGTTCCTTGGTCGTGCACTCTTGCATGACCCGAAGTCCTTCACTTACGGCTATCTTGATGAGAAACTTGTTGACACCGGTCTTACGAAGTTTCTTGGCCTCTGCCCTTCAGCCTTGTCTCGGTACTTGGAGATTGCCTCTGCATGCTCCACCTCCTCGGCCCCTTTCACGACCAAGCGCTCTCCCTCCGTGAGAGCAAGGGATCAATGACTTGCACGGAAGTCCCGCCTCTGCGGTACCATGGCGCTGGCATGCCCATGGCCCTACTATCCGTCGCCTCGCCTCTGTATCCCTTTTCTGCATGATCAGTAGAAATGTCTCTGTGGCACTCCTCTGAGTCCACCTCCATTCTGACTGATGCTTGATTTTGGGTAGCTAAGTCCCTCTGGACTCGTCGTCGCTTCCTCGCCCCTTTCGACCCCCTGCTTCAACACCACTGTGTTCTCCAAGCAGTCCGTTTGGTCGATGGAAAGACAGACTACAACTCCCAAGCATGGCCTCTGCCATCACATTGTAGAGTTAGCACCGATTCTGTTCTCCTTAGCTTCCTTGGTAGCAACGTTCGCTTACTCGACCTTGTCCTCTGACTTGTCAGGCTCCCTTAAGCGAATATGAGCTCTGGAGCAGTCCAACTCTCCAGCTGCTTCGATCATACCTCTGCATGATCAAGTCCCTCTCATGGGACTCACTGGTACTTGCATTCGAACTTTTCCCTTGGTGGAACCCAGCCCCCATATGCTGATGACCAAGGTTTTCATCCGATGCAAAATTCGGTGCACGCCCGGAAGACCCGCCTCTGCGGTACCATGGCCTTCACTCCTTGAATCCATAGCCCTTCTTGCCGTCGTGTTGTTCACCAAAGCGGAGCTCCCAGTAGCTCCCGATCATACCTCCATATGATCTCATCCCTCACGGGACTATGTCGTGTGTGTCGCATTGCCACGAACTGTTCCACCACGATCCGCTGCACCATGTCGCCTCCTGGTGACATCTCCATTGCATTCTGATCCTTGTGGAATAAACTCGAATTGTGAACCCTCCATGTGTGGCCTCTGCCAATACATCGCAGGGTCTCCTCCACCTTCGATTTTGTTCGCTCCTTTGGCAATCGACCTTCATCCACCCACTCTTGGGTCACACCTAGATGAAGCACCGCTCTAGGACAGTCCGTCGCCTAGTAGCTCCCGAAGTCCACCGACTTCGCTGTAATTTGTGCACCATTGCCTGGATCCTGGGCCTCTGCCCCTACCAGCACAATCTCCGCTGCGCACTGCTTCCTTCATAGCAACTCAAATGGCAACACTGTGGCATATTCTTCAAGAGTACCCACCTCTGCGTCCTCTTGCCCCGTGCTAAGGCCTTCTGTACCCAACTTCGCCTCCGCAAATTGAGTCGCCTTAGTTCCTCCATCGAATGCTCCTCCGAGATAAGGTGCATGTGCCCCGAAGCTCCCTTCGTCTTTGGCACCATGCAAGATGAGTCCGCTCTGTCAGAATGAAGGACCCAGGGAACAGCATGATTCTACTCCTGCCTCTGCAAGAGTTCATGTCCTTGACCTCTGTCTAGGGAAAGCGCTGTGCCTCTGCTCCATGTTCCAACTTCTATGCTGGCTCCCTTCATGCGGCTTGGGTACTTCGCCAAGTTACACCCAAGTTGCTCCGCTCCTCGTTTTTGCATTGAGTCGATGGTGGCCCTCGCGCCCACCATTCCACGGGTCAGCCCTCCCTTGAGTCCGATCTCCATATCGACTCCAAGTGTGCCTCCATTTGAGTTGCTTTGGGTCGCTCCCCCACTTGATCTCGCAATGCATCCACCAATGCATTCTCTCAAGCGAGATCATGCGACGACTCCTCGCCGCTTGCTCAGTCCATCGAGCTTCGTGGAGTTGTTGTTTGTGAGGTACTCCTCCTCAACATGTGAAGTCCGTCTCACATGATTCTCCCTCTGGAGAGCTGAGACTTATCCCTCCTGGATAACTATCCCGTTGGAGCAACATCTCTCTTCGTTTCGGAGACCACCATCCCCTTGGACTACTCCGATCTGCTGAACAAACTGTGCATTGTTCTGCCTCTTGCAAATGCACTTGCTAGATTGCGCCTCCACGTCAATACAGCCACCGCTGCACCCCTCAAGGCCTAGCAACATGCTGAACTCGTTGCACACTTCAGCCTCCTCCGGACGTATCCTTCGCATGTCGAAGAGAAAGTTTCAATGCTCCATGGCGCCGAGTCTCGACCGCCTTGGGATGGCCACGAACAATCCATCGTCCGCATACAAGCCCATGCATGAGTACCGAATTCTTCGAGTTAGCAATTCCCCTCACCTCTGTGAGCTTTGCACAACTCTTTCAGTCGCTGAGCAACTCCTTCCACTTTGCATGGTCTCGTCCTTTGCCAAGCGCCTCGCTTGCCTTGAGCACCATCAAGTAAAGTTGTCAACGTTGAGCCGTAGCTCAAACTCAGCCATCCCAACCTTTGTGCACTCCAAATTCTTCCAAGCTTGCCTGTTCTCGTGGTGCCTCTTGCGCGAAGGGTTGGCCATTCCTCTGAATGCCAATCTCAGATGCCCGCTCCTCTGAGCGACTCTTTTCCCTACATCTCCATGCTCGTTTTCCCTCAAACGGTCGCGCGTGTGCTGACTGCCCTCAACGCAGCCCCGCTAGGTCCCCCACGTTTGCATGTCAAGTGTTTCTATGAGTGCTTGTCCCGCTCTGATACCACACTGTCACGACCTTAGCTGGTTTTGCCTAAGGCGTGCGGCACCCTCGCGCGTCCGTCCGCAAAGGTCAGCCTCCCCGAAGCCTCCCATTGTCCCTTAGGACCAACAAAAGAGAGAACGGGTTAAAGAGAACGCCTCAATCGGGATCCACAAGCAAACATGTCCGAAAAACACTTCATAGACAATGCAAATTACAAACAGACTTTACAAGCTCTGAATAGTTGCACAACAAAGGGTAAAATGGTCCATTACAGACCGAAAAGCTCTCGAACGTGTCCACATGACACAACCTTTATTTACAAGCCTAAAGAGGCCACCAACCCAACTAAAATGGGACTATTAAGCCTTCGGCCGCCCCTTTACATTCTGTACAAGGCATGAACATGCCAAAAGACAACGGACAGACATAAGCATTACATCCAACATCTTGTTTAGAAGTTTGTCCGTTACAACCCGGGGGGTTCCAGGGTGCTGAGATGGCTGACATTTTGCTCCGCTCACGACGGTCACCGCGCGACGCAAGAACAGGCCAAAAACTGGCCAAACCGGCCCAAAAACAGGCCAAAACTGGCCATTTTTGGCTGCGCGAGCGAGCGGCGAGCGGCGGACAGCGAGCGAAGCGAGAGGCAGCACCGTCCCTGCTATACGAAAGCCCCATCCAGCCCTGTGCCACCCGGGGGGTTCCAGGGTGCTGAGATGGCTGTCATTTTGCTCCGCTCACGACGGTCACCGTGCAACGCAAGAACAGGCCAAAAACTGGCCAAAACTGCCCAAAAACGGGCCAAAACTGGCCATTTTTGGCTGCGCGAGCGAGCAGCGAGCGGCGGACAGCGAGCGAAGCGAGAGGCATCACCGTCCCTGCTATACGAAAGCCCCATCCAGCCCTGTGCCACCCGGGGGGTTCCAGGGTGCTGAGATGGCTGACATTTTGCTCCGCTCAAGATGGTCACCGCGCAACGCAAAAACAGGCCGAAAACTGGCCAAAACGGGCCAAAACTGGCCATTTTTGGCTGCGCGAGCGAGCGGCGAGCGGCGGACAGCGAGCGAAGCGAGAGGCAGCACCGTCCCTGCTATACGAAAGCCCCATCCAGCCCTGTGCCACCCAGGGGGTTCCAGGGTGCTGAGATGGCTGACATTTTGCTCCGCTCACGACGGTCACCGCGCGACGCAAGAACAGGCCAAAAACTGGCCAAAACGGCCCAAAAACGGGCCAAAACTGGCCATTTTTGGCTGCGCGAGCGAGCGGCGAGCGGCGGACAACGAGCGAAGCGAGAGGCAGCACCATCCCTGCTATACGAAAGCCCCATCCAGCCCTGTGCCACCCGGGGGGTTCCAGGGTGCTGAGATGGCTGACATTTTGCTCCGCTCACGACGGTCACCGCGCGACGCAAGAACAGCCCAAAAACAGGCCAAAACGGCCCAAAAACGGGACAAAACTGGCCATTTTTGGCTGCGCGAGCGAGCGGCGAGCGGCGGACAGCGAGCTAAGCGAGAGGCAGCACCGTCCCTGCTATACGAAAGCCCCATCCAGCCCTGTGCCACCCGGGGGGTTCCAGGGTGCTGAGATGGCTGACATTTTGCTCCGCTCACGACGGTCACCGCGCGACGCAAGAACAGCCCAAAAACAAGCCAAAACGGCCCAAAAACGGGCCAAAACTGGCCATTTTTGGCTGCGCGAGCGAGCAGCGAGCGGCGGACAGCGAGCGAAGCGAGAGGCATCACCGTCCCTGCTATACGAAAGCCCCATCCAGCCCTGTGCCACCCGGGGGGTTCCAGGGTGCTGAGATGGCTGACATTTTGCTCCGCTCAAGATGGTCACCGCGCAACGCAAAAACAGGCCAAAAACTGGCCAAAACGGGCCAAAACTGGCCATTTTTGGCTGCGCGAGCGAGCGGCGAGCGGCGAACAGCGAGCGAAGCGAGAGGCAGCACCGTCCCTGCTATACGAAAGCCCCATCCAGCCCTGTGCCACCCGGGGGGTTCCAGGGTGCTGAGATGGCTGACATTTTGCTCCGCTCACGACGGTCACCGCGCGACGCAAGAACAGGCCAAAAACTGGCCAAAACGGCCCAAAAACGGGCCAAAACTGGCCATTTTTGGCTGCGCGAGCGAGCGGCGAGCGGCGGACAGCGAGCGAAGCGAGAGGCAGCACCGTCCCTGCTATACGAAAGCCCCATCCAGCCCTGTGCCACCCGGGGGGTTCCAGGGTGCTGAGATGGCTGACATTTTGCTCCGCTCACGACGGTCACCGCGCGACGCAAGAACAGCCCAAAAACAGGCCAAAACGGCCCAAAAACGGGACAAAACTGGCCATTTTTGGCTGCGCGAGCGAGCGGCGAGCGGCGGACAGCGAGCGAAGCGAGAGGCAGCACCGTCCCTGCTATACGAAAGCCCCATCCAGCCCTGTGCCACCCGGGGGGTTCCAGGGTGCTGCGATGGCTGACATTTTGCTCCGCTCACGACGGTCACCGCGCGACGCAAGAACAGCCCAAAAACAGGCCAAAACGGCCCAAAAACGGGCCAAAACTGGCCATTTTTGGCTGCGCGAGCGAGCAGCGAGCGGCGGACAGCGAGCGAAGCGAGAGGCATCACCGTCCCTGCTATACGAAAGCCCCATCCAGCCCTGTGCCACCCGGGGGGTTCCAGGGTGCTGAGATGGCTGACATTTTGCTCCGCTCAAGATGGTCACCGCGCAACGCAAAAACAGGCCAAAAACTGGCCAAAACGGGCCAAAACTGGCCATTTTTGGCTGCGCGAGCGAGCGGCGAGCGGCGAACAGCGAGCGAAGCGAGAGGCAGCACCGTCCCTGCTATACGAAAGCCCCATCCGGCCCTGTGCCACCCGGGGGGTTCCAGGGTGCTGAGATGGCTGACATTTTGCTCCGCTCACGACAGTCACCGCGCGACGCAAGAACAGGCCAAAAACTGGCCAAAACGGCCCAAAAACGGGCCAAAACTGGCCATTTTTGGCTGCGCGAGCGAGCGGCGAGCGGCGGACAGCGAGCGAAGCGAGAGGCAGCACCGTCCCTGCTATACGAAAGCCCCATCCAGCCCTGTGCCACCCGGGGGGTTCCAGGGTGCTGAGATGGCTGACATTTTGCTCCGCTCACGACGGTCACCGCG
>NW_027021348.1:2382500-2387500 GCF_036884655.1 Musa acuminata AAA Group | reverse complement strand
GGTTCCAGGGTGCTGAGATGGCTGACATTTTGCTCCGCTCACGACGGTCACCGCGCGACGCAAGAACAGCCCAAAAACAGGCCAAAACGGCCCAAAAACGGGCCAAAACTGGCCATTTTTCGCTGCGCGAGCGAGCAGCGAGCGGCGGACAGCGAGCGAAGCGAGAGGCATCACCGTCCCTGCTATACGAAAGCCCCATCCAGCCCTGTGCCACCCGGGGGGTTCCAGGGTGCTGAGATGGCTGACATTTTGCTCCGCTCAAGATGGTCACCGCGCAACGCAAAAACAGGCCAAAAACTGGCCAAAACGGGCCAAAACTGGCCATTTTTGGCTGCGCGAGCGAGCGGCGAGCGGCGAACAGCGAGCGAAGCGAGAGGCAGCACCGTCCCTGCTATACGAAAGCCCCATCCAGCCCTGTGCCACCCGGGGGGTTCCAGGGTGCTGAGATGGCTGACATTTTGCTCCGCTCACGACAGTCACCGCGCGACGCAAGAACAGGCCAAAAACTGGCCAAAACGGCCCAAAAACGGGCCAAAACTGGCCATTTTTGGCTGCGCGAGCGAGCGGCGAGCGGCGGACAGCGAGCGAAGCGAGAGGCAGCACCGTCCCTGCTATACGAAAGCCCCATCCAGCCCTGTGCCACCCGGGGGGTTCCAGGGTGCTGAGATGGCTGACATTTTGCTCCGCTCACGACGGTCACCGCGCGACGCAAGAACAGGCCAAAAACTGGCCAAAACTGTAACGGACAAACTTCTAAACAAGATGTTGGATGTAATGCTTATGTCTGTCCGTTGTCTTTTGGCATGTTCATGCCTTGTACAGAATGTAAAGGGGCGGCCGAAGGCTTAATAGTCCCATTTTAGTTGGGTTGGTGGCCTCTTTAGGCTTGTAAATAAAGGTTGTGTCATGTGGACACGTTCGAGAGCTTTTCGGTCTGTAATGGACCATTTTACCCTTTGTTGTGCCACTATTCAGAGCTTGTAAAGTCTGTTTGTAATTTGCATTGTCTATGAAGTGTTTTTCGGACATGTTTGCTTGTGGATCCCGATTGAGGCGTTCTCTTTAACCCGTTCTCTCTTTTGTTGGTCCTAAGGGACAATGGGAGGCTTCGGGGAGGCTGACCTTTGCGGACGGACGCGCGAGGGTGCCGCACGCCTTAGGCAAAACCAGCTAAGGTCGTGACAATATGGTATCAGAGCGGGACAAGCACTCATAGAAACACTTGACATGCAAACGTGGGGGACCTAGCGTGGCTGCGTTGAGGGCAGTCAGCACACGCGCGACCGTTTTTGGGAAAACGGGCATGGAGATGTAGGGAAAAGAGTCGCTCAGAGGAGCGGGCATCTGAGATTGGCATTCAGAGGAATGGCCAACCCTTCGCGCAAGAGGCACCACGAGAACAGGCAAGCTTGGAAGAATTTGGAGCGCACAAAGGTTGGGATGGCTGAGTTTGAGCTACGGCTCAACGTTGACAACTTTACTTGATGGTGCTCAAGGCAAGCGAGGCGCTTGGCAAAGGACGAGACCATGCAAAGTGGAATGAGTTGCTCAGCGACCGAAAGAGTTGTGCAAAGCTCACAGAGGTGAGGGGAATTGCTAACTCGAAGAATTCGGTACTCATGCATGGGCTTGTATGCGGACGATGGATTGTTCGTGGCCATCCCAAGGCGGTCGAGACTTGGCGCCATGGAGCATTGAAACTTTCTCTTCGACATGCGAAGGATACGTCCGGAGGAGGCTGAAGTGTGCAACGAGTTCAGCATGTTGCTAGGCCTTGAGGGGTGCAGCGGTGGCTGTATTGACGTGGAGGCGCAATCTAGCAAGTGCGTTTGCAAGAGGCAGAACAATGCACAGTTTGTTCAGCAGATCGGAGTAGTCCAAGGGGATGGTGGTCTCCGAAACGAAGAGAGATGTTGCTCCAACGGGACAGTTATCCAGGAGGGATAAGTCTCAGCTCTCCAGAGGGAGAATCATGTGAGACGGACTTCACATGTTGAGGAGGAGTATCTCACAAACAACAACTCCACGAAGCTCGATGGACTGAGCAAGCGGCGAGGAGTCGTCGCATGATCTCGCTTGAGAGAATGCATCGGTGGATGCATTGCGAGATCAAGTGGGGGAGCGACCCAAAGCAACTCAAATGGAGGCACACTTGGAGTCGATATGGAGATCGGACTCAAGGGAGGGCTGACCCGTGGAATGGTGGGCGCGACGGCCACCATCGACTCAATGCAAAAACGAGGAGCGGAGCAACTTGGGTGTAACTTGGCGAAGTACCCAAGCCGCATGAAGGGAGCCAGCATAGAAGTTGGAACATGGAGCAGAGGCACAGCGCTTTCCCTAGACAGAGGTCAAGGACATGAACTCTTGTAGAGGCAGGAGTAGAATCATGCTGTTCCCTGGGTCCTTCATTCTGACAGAGCGGACTCATCTTGCATGGTGCCAAAGACGAAGGGAGCTTCGGGGCACATGCACCTTATCTCGGAGGAGCATTCGATGGAGGAACTAAGGCGACTCAATTTGCGGAGGCGAAGTTGGGTACAGAAGGCCTTAGCACGGGGCAAGAGGACGCAGAGGCAGGTACTCTTGAAGAATATGCCACAGTGTTGCCATTCGAGTTGCTATGAAGGAAGCGGTGCGCAGTGGAGATTGTGCTGGTAGGGGCAGAGGCCCAGGATCCAGACAATGGTGCACAAATTACAGTGAAGTCGGTGGACTTCGGGAGCTACTAGGCGACGGACTGTCCTAGAGCGGTGCTTCATCTAGGTGTGACCCAAAAGTGGGTGGATGAAGGTCGATTGCCAAAGGAGCGAACAAAATCGAAGGTGGAGGAGACCCTGCGATGTATTGGCAGAGGCCACACATGGAGGGTTCACAATTCGAGTTTATTCCACAAGGATCAGAATGCAATGGAGATGTCACCAGGAGGCGACATGGTGCAGCGGATCGTGGTGGAACAGTTCGTGGCAATGCGACACACACGACAATGTCCCGTGAGGGATGAGATCATATGGAGGTATGATCGGGAGCTACTGGGAGCTCCGCTTTGGTGAACAACACGACGGCAAGAAGGGCTATGGATTCAAGGAGTGAAGGCCATGGTACCGCAGAGGCGGGTCTTCCGGGCGTGCACCGAATTTTGCATCGGATGAAAACCTTGGTCATCAGCATATGGGGGCTGGGTTCCACCAAGGGAAAAGTTCGAATGCAAGTACCAGTGAGTCCCATGAGAGGGACTTGATCATGCAGAGGTATGATCGAAGCAGCTGGAGAGTTGGACTGCTCCAGAGCTCATATTCGCTTAAGGGAGCCCGACAAGTCAGAGGACAAGGTCGAGTAAGCGAACGTTGCTACCAAGGAAGCTAAGGAGAACAGAATCGGTGCAAACCCTACAATGTGATGGCAGAGGCCATGCATGGGAGTTGCAGTCTGTCTTTCCATCGACCAAACAGACTGCTTGGAGAACACAGAGGTGTTGAAGCAGGAGGTCGAAAGGGGCGAGGAAGCGACGATGAGTCCAGAGGGACTTAGCTACCCAAAATCAAGCATCAGTTAGAATGGAGGTGGACTTAGAGGAGTGCCACAGAGACATCTCTACTGATTGTGAAGGAAAGGGATACAGAGGCGAGGCGACGGATAGTAGGGCCATGGGCATGGCAGCGCCATGGTACCGCAGAGGCGGGACTTCCGTGCAAGTCATTGATCCCTTGCTCTCACGGAGGGAGAGCGCTTGGTCGTGAAAGGGGCCGAGGAGGTGGAGCATGCAGAGGCAATCTCCAAGTACCGAGACAAGGCTGAAGGGCAGAGGCCAAGAAACTTCGTAAGACCGGTGTCAACAAGTTTCTCATCAAGATAGCCGTAAGTGAAGGACTTCGGGTCATGCAAGAGTGCACGACCAAGGAACGAAGCAGGCAGTACGTGGTGCTGTACCTTTGCTACTCAGTGGAGTAGGCGGCAGGGTTGATGGAGAAGACGGTACAATCCCAGAGGCGACCTCATCTATCAGAGAATTACTCCAAGTTGGGGTGAAAACTTCCTGCATTCCAGAAGTTCAATGGCATTGAGAAGGTGAATCACAGTAGCTAACTCAACGCAAGGAGTGCAAACACTTCAAGTGCTTCAGAAGTGTGAGCAAAGAGCAGGCGAAGGCCAGTAACCAGCTCGATGCATGAAGTACAACCTCGAGGAGGCGGGCGAAGTCAAGTAACCTTTGCCTTCTCAACTCTTAAGAGAATGGGCGAAACCGAGTACCCCAGTTCTCTTATCTATCCAGCAGAGGAGCTCTGCACAAGTTCAAAGACCCTTCGAAGATAATGGAAGACAATAGTTGTCAAAATCCTCACCAACGGTGATCAGTGCTACTGAGAGTAGATTGTCCGCTTCATTTCCCAACGAAATGCCAATCGAAAGCGGAAGTGATGCGAACCTACTTGGATGTGACAACTAACTGAAAGAAGAGTCAATGAGCAGATTTTGTGGAGGAAGGACCCAAAACTTCAGAAGTTTGCGAGGCGATGCTCGTTAAAGCTCCAACAAGCATCCACCCAGTTCAAGCAGCATGTGAAAATTTTGAGAAACTGGCGCAGTAAGAATGGTCTTTTCCTTCATTTGGTGGATCCGCAGGAATCAACGAGGATCAATACAACTCAGCCAACCCCACACCAGAGTCAGAGTCATTGGCGAGTTGAAGCAGCATGGCGGATCAAAGGTTCGACTACTCAGAAACAGCAGCGGAGAGCAGCTGGGAGCCAGGAGGCGCATTGCAGCTGGAGCGGAAGATTGAAGACTCAGCAAAGGCGAAGAGTTGCAGTGTTCACAAAGGCTTCGACGAGGACGTCGAAGGGATAAGTGGGGGAGAATGTAACGGACAAACTTCTAAACAAGATGTTGGATGTAATGCTTATGTCTGTCCGTTGTCTTTTGGCATGTTCATGCCTTGTACAGAATGTAAAGGGGCGGCCGAAGGCTTAATAGTCCCATTTTAGTTGGGTTGGTGGCCT
>NW_027021348.1:2365000-2372500 GCF_036884655.1 Musa acuminata AAA Group | reverse complement strand
GCGTCTTCGGCCGCAAGGGTGCCTCACGCCTTAGGCAATTCCAGCTAAGGTCGTGACATTGTGGTATCAGAGCGGGCAAGCTCTTCGATCGAACAGCGAACGAACTTCGCAACTTCGCCATGGCAAAGCATCGTGGCGAATCAAGCAAGACGGGGCAAGCCGGAACCTTGCCCCAAGCAGCCGCAGGTGGGCTGCATGTGCACACTCGCTCTCATGCTGTTGGAGCCGCTCACGAGGATCGCGGCAGCGAACAGGATGAGCGAGAAGTTGGCAACTCTCCGCGAGCGGAGGAAGCGCAATCTGGTGCGCTAACAGGAAAAAAGAGTCATAAGGAGAGACTCACGACGGCGGAAACCCGCCTAGATGTTCTGGAAGCGAGCATGGAGGAACTCTACCATGGCCAACAAAGACTTGTTGGGGTAGAGAGCTCGCAAGAGGAAGCGGAGTCCAGGATCGACAAGGTCGAGGCCCTAGTCGACCGACTGTCCGATGACACCAAGGACTCCGTGCAGCACTTGCAAGACGTTGTGGCGGAACTCACGGCGAAGGTGGCTATGCTCACAAAAATGCTAAATGCGGGAGGAGGCAACACCCGCGTTGCACCGCCACAAAACTTGAGGGCACCTGAGCCCCATGGATACGGAGGGGCCAGAGATGCCAAGGAGCTCGAGAACTTTCTGTTCGACATGGAGCAATACTTCCGAGCTACGAGGCCCGATTCTGAAGATACCAAAGTTTCAATAGCAACAATGTATCTGAATGGAGATGCGAAACTTTGGTGGCGAACTCGTTGGGAGGAGATCCAACAAGGTCGGTGTCGAGTCGACACATGGGAAGACTTGAAGCGGGAGTTGAGAACTCAGTTCCTACCGGAGAACACAGAGTTCGTCGCAAGAAGGAAGCTGAGACAACTCCGCCAAAGTACCACCATCCGAGACTATGTAAAGCAGTTTTCTGCACTGATGCTGGACATACAGGACATGTCCGAGAAGGACAAGTTGTTCAGCTTCCTTGATGGTCTGAAACCATGGGCTCAGCAAGAGCTGAATCGAAGGAATGTTACCGACGTGGTCGGGGCAATTGCAGCTGCAGAAAGGCTCACCGACTTCGTTTCCTCTGAAGACCCAGCGAGAAGGAAACAATCTTCAAGCAATCGCCCTCCAAAACATTCTCGAGGGAAAGATCTCGGGGGCGAACAGAAGAAGAAGAGCTCCCACAAAGGGCCGAACCCAAAAGGCAAGGCCTCAAAACCTGGAGGATGCTTCTTGTGCGGAGGACCGCACATGGTAAGGGAGTGCCCACAGAAGCAGGCACTCAACGCTTTGACAGCTTCCATCCACCCTCCCCGATCGGACAAGGGCAAAGCTGTTGCTCTTAGTTCGAGCAGCTCAGAATCCAGCAGCGACGAGGAGGAGTCGCAAGGACCCCGAATGGGAGCAATGCGTCTGTTGAACGCTATGCGGGGTCAAGTGGGGGAGAACACGAAGACGAAGGCACAAAAAGCAGGAAGCAGCGAACTAATGTATGTGGACATTAAGCTAAATGGCCAAACGACCCGTGCAATGGTGGACACGGGCGCTACCCACAACTTCATAGCCGATCGCGAAGCACAGCGACTTGGGTTGACATTGGAGAAGAGCCCAAGCCGAATGAAGGCGGTGAACTCGGAGGCCAGGCGAATCTCCGGGTTGGCGAAGGGTGTTCCTATCAAAATCGGGACTTGGAGCGGTAACACCAACATGATGGCCGTGCCACTGGACGACTTCCAAGTGATTCTTGGAATGGAGTTTATGCATGCGGCGAAGTTGGTGCCGATGCCGTTCTTAAACTCCCTATGTATGATGGGAGGCGATGACCCCTGCGTGGTTCCCGTCTCTCGGAGAGGAACCAAGGAGCCCCAACACATTTCGGCCTTACAATTGAAGAAAGGGGTGCGAAAGGGCGAACTGACATTCGTGGCTGCTATGAAGCTAGAGCCACTCAACGAAGAGGCCATTCAAGAACCTGCTGTAGTGGCGAACGTCTTGAAGGAGTTCGAAGACGTTATGCCACCCGAGTTGCCGAAGACTCTCCCACCACGCAGAGGCGTGGATCACAGTATCGAGCTGGAGCCAGGAGTGAAGCCTCCAGCGAGACCACCCTACCGCATGCCCCCGCCAGAGTTGGCCGAACTCAGGAAGCAGTTAGGTGAACTGCTAAGCGGTGGTCTCATCCGCAGCTCAAAAGCACCTTTCGGAGCTCCAGTTCTCTTCCAGAAGAAACAAGATGGGAGCCTCCGATTATGCGTCGACTATCGAGCCCTCAACAAAGTAACGGTGAAGAACAAGTATCCCATCCCGCTCATCGCGGACTTGTTCGACCAACTGGGCAAGGCCAAGTATTTCTCAAAACTCGACCTTCGGTCGGGGTATTGGCAGGTGCGCATTGCTGAAGGCGACGAAGCGAAGACTACCTGTGTGACCAGGTATGGAGCGTTTGAGTTCTTGGTGATGCCTTTCGGCTTAACCAACGCTCCGGCCACATTCTGTACTCTCATGAACCAACTATTCAAGGAGTATTTGGATAAGTTCGTGGTCGTCTACTTGGACGATATCGTCGTCTACAGCCAAACGCTCGAGGAGCACGTCAAGCACCTTCGGACGATTTTCAAGGTTCTCAGGGAGAACACTTTGTTCGTAAAAAGGGAGAAATGCTACTTTGCTCAAACTGAGATCCTATTCTTAGGGCATCGAATCGGTGGTGGCTCCATTCGGATGGACAAGTCGAAGGTGCAAGCAGTTGCGGAATGGCGAACACCAAAGAAGGTGCCAGAGTTGAGATCCTTCCTTGGATTCGTCAACTACTATCGACGCTTCATTTCAGGATATTCGAAGCGGGCAACCCCACTGACGGAGTTGCTGAAGAAGGAGCAGCCTTGGAAGTGGTCTGACAAATGTGAGATAGCATTCCAAGATCTGAAGGCTGCTGTTCTGGAAGAACCAGTGCTCAAATTGCCAAACTATGGAGAGCCCTTTGAAGTCCATACCGATGCTTCGGACTTTGCTATTGGTGGAGTACTCATGCAAGAAGGTCATCCGGTGGCCTACGAGAGCCGCAAACTCAACGAGACCGAGAGGCGGTATCCAGTGCATGAGAAGGAGATGACAGCGGTGATCCACTGCCTACGAGTTTGGCGACACTACCTCCTCGGGTCGCGATTTGTGCTGAGGACAGACAACATCGCCCTGAGTTATTTCCAAACTCAGAAGAAGCTCTCCCCAAAGCAAGCACGGTGGCAGGACTTCCTGGCTGAATTTGATATGGCAATGGAATACAAGCCCGGGAAGGCGAATGTCGTGGCCGACGCGCTGAGTCGGAAGGTGGAGTGCGTGAATGCTGCACAACTGGAGGGCAGAGGCCAAACAAGTCAGTTACATTCCAACTTCCTTTCTCGAATCAGAGATGGACTGTATAGTGATCCCCAGGCCGTTATCCTGATGCAGCTCATCAAAGAAGGCAAGGCACGACGATTTTGGGTCCAGGAGGGACTTGTTTACACAAAAGGGAATAGAGTTTATGTTCCCCGAGTGGACAATTTAAGGCGTGAACTCTTGAAGGAGTGTCACGATTCCCTTTGGGCTGGACATCCCGGCATTCACAGAACATTGGCTCTCGTGGAGAGGGCCTTCTACTGGCCAAAGATGGGGATTGATGTGGAGGAGTATGTTCGAACATGCCTTACTTGCCAACAAGACAAGGTGGAGCAACGGAAGCCGGTGGGACTTTTGGAGCCGTTGCCTGTACCAGAAAGGCCATGGGAGAGCATTTCCTTAGACTTCATATCTAGCTTGCCGCCTGTAGGGGGACTTGGATCGATACTTGTGGTGGTCGATCGGTTTTCAAAGTATGCAACTTTCATTGCTGCTCCCCTACACTGTTCAGCTGAAGAGGCGGCCAAACTGATGATGAAGGGTGTAGTGAAGTATTGGGGAGTCCCACACAATATTGTTAGTGATCGAGACGCTCGGTTCCTGGGACGATTCTGGACCGAGCTATTCAAATTGTTGGGGTCAAAGTTATACTTCTCTACAAGCCTCCACCCCCAGACGGATGGTCAAACTGAAAGAATAAATTCGCTCTTAGAGCAGTATCTCCGGCACTACGTGAGTGCCAATCAACGAGATTGGGTGAAGCTGTTGGACATCGCCCAATTCTCCTACAACTTGCAGCGGAGCTCTGCATCCAACAAGAGCCCCTTCGAAATTATCACAGGACAACAACCGTCGACTCCGCACACTATGGCAATTGGTTATACTGGGAGTAGTCCATCAGCCTACCATTTCGCAAAGGAGTGGCATCGAAATGCCGATATTGCGCGGGCTTACTTGGAGAAGGCGGCAAAACGGATGAAGAAGTGGGCAGACTTGGGAAGGCGACCACAAGAGTTCAAAGTTGGCGATTTGGTGTTGGTAAAGCTCCAACCAGCATCACTCCAATTCTTCAGGAAAAGAGTCCACAAAGGATTGGTGCGTAAGTATGAAGGGCCCTTCCCAATTATCAGCAGAGTAGGCAATGTTTCTTACAAGTTGCAGCTGCCGGCGTGGTTCAAAATTCACAACGTTCTTCACGCCAGCAACCTGAAGGCCTACCATTCGGATCCGCAAGATGCTTCTCGAAGTATTCCAACTCGGCTACCTCCCATCACAGCCTCCTACGAGAAGCGAGTGGAAACCATTCTGGCGGATCGCAAGATAAAGCTACCCAACGGAGCGGAGCAGACAGAGTACTTGGTGAAGTGGCGAAAGCTTCCCCGAACTGAAGCCAGTTGGGAGCCTGAAGACACCCTGCGACATGAAGACGAAGTCATCAACAACTACCAACAAGCGTCGACGAGGGCGTCGACAGTTTAAGTGGGGGAGAATGTCACGAACGGTCGTCGCGCACCCGCAACAACTCCGTTCAACGAACCGTTCGTCGCTCGCACCCGCATGTACAGCTGCTTGACAGCATGTTTTCTTAGGGTTTTGGGTCATTTTGCTTGTAAATATGTAAGTTCGAACAAGCTGCAGCGTTGCAAAGCGACCGTTCACCAAACCGAGCAAAACAGCCCCAAAACAGCCCAAAACGGAGCCGTTTTCGCGTGCCGCGGGAGGTGAGCGGAGTGCTGCCTCCGCTCACCAAAATGTCAGCCAGCTCAGACCCCAGGAACCCCCCGGGTGGCACATGGCTGGATGGGGCTTCGATTATATACCGGGCGTTAAACACTCTTTCGCAAGTTCGCACGTGACCTTTACGGGAACTTGGTGTTGCGTCCGGGACCAGGTGAGCGGCTGTTTGTGGGCTTGCAGCTGTTCGTTCATCCTTGAAAGCCTTGTTTTCCTCCCTCTCCCTCTTTTCTCTTGTGCACACAAGGTGTTCGACGATTTGCTTGTAAAGCTTCCCTTTTCGCGAGACTTCGGGACTTGTCCGTTGCTCGTTCTTTCGATCTAACTTTCTTTCTCTTTTACAGGTCCTTCGGGACCTGCGAGAGGTTACAAAGTGGCTGATCCTTGCGGAGCAAGATCGCAAGGGCAAAGCACGACTTAGGCAACGCAAGCTAAGTTCGCGTCTTTGCAACGAGGGTGACCCGCGACTTAGGCAACGCAAGCTAAGTTCGCGTCTTCGGCCGCAAGGGTGCCTCACGCCTTAGGCAATTCCAGCTAAGGTCGTGACAACCCGGGGGGTTCCAGGGTGCTGAGATGGCTGACATTTTGCTCCGCTCACGACGGTCACCGCGCGACGCAAGAACAGCCCAAAAACAGGCCAAAACGGCCCAAAAACGGGACAAAACTGGCCATTTTTGGCTGCGCGAGCGAGCGGCGAGCGGCGGACAGCGAGCTAAGCGAGAGGCAGCACCGTCCCTGCTATACGAAAGCCCCATCCAGCCCTGTGCCACCCGGGGGGTTCCAGGGTGCTGAGATGGCTGACATTTTGCTCCGCTCACGACGGTCACCGCGCGACGCAAGAACAGCCCAAAAACAGGCCAAAACGGCCCAAAAACGGGCCAAAACTGGCCATTTTTGGCTGCGCGAGCGAGCAGCGAGCGGCGGACAGCGAGCGAAGCGAGAGGCATCACCGTCCCTGCTATACGAAAGCCCCATCCAGCCCTGTGCCACCCGGGGGGTTCCAGGGTGCTGAGATGGCTGACATTTTGCTCCGCTCAAGATGGTCACCGCGCAACGCAAAAACAGGCCAAAAACTGGCCAAAACGGGCCAAAACTGGCCATTTTTGGCTGCGCGAGCGAGCGGCGAGCGGCGAACAGCGAGCGAAGCGAGAGGCAGCACCGTCCCTGCTATACGAAAGCCCCATCCAGCCCTGTGCCACCCGGGGGGTTCCAGGGTGCTGAGATGGCTGACATTTTGCTCCGCTCACGACGGTCACCGCGCGACGCAAGAACAGGCCAAAAACTGGCCAAAACGGCCCAAAAACGGGCCAAAACTGGCCATTTTTGGCTGCGCGAGCGAGCGGCGAGCGGCGGACAGCGAGCGAAGCGAGAGGCAGCACCGTCCCTGCTATACGAAAGCCCCATCCAGCCCTGTGCCACCCGGGGGGTTCCAGGGTGCTGAGATGGCTGACATTTTGCTCCGCTCACGACGGTCACCGCGCGACGCAAGAACAGCCCAAAAACAGGCCAAAACGGCCCAAAAACGGGACAAAACTGGCCATTTTTGGCTGCGCGAGCGAGCGGCGAGCGGCGGACAGCGAGCGAAGCGAGAGGCAGCACCGTCCCTGCTATACGAAAGCCCCATCCAGCCCTGTGCCACCCGGGGGGTTCCAGGGTGCTGAGATGGCTGACATTTTGCTCCGCTCACGACGGTCACCGCGCGACGCAAGAACAGCCCAAAAACAGGCCAAAACGGCCCAAAAACGGGCCAAAACTGGCCATTTTTGGCTGCGCGAGCGAGCAGCGAGCGGCGGACAGCGAGCGAAGCGAGAGGCATCACCGTCCCTGCTATACGAAAGCCCCATCCAGCCCTGTGCCACCCGGGGGGTTCCAGGGTGCTGAGATGGCTGACATTTTGCTCCGCTCAAGATGGTCACCGCGCAACGCAAAAACAGGCCAAAAACTGGCCAAAACGGGCCAAAACTGGCCATTTTTGGCTGCGCGAGCGAGCGGCGAGCGGCGAACAGCGAGCGAAGCGAGAGGCAGCACCGTCCCTGCTATACGAAAGCCCCATCCAGCCCTGTGCCACCTGGGGGGTTCCAGGGTGCTGAGATGGCTGACATTTTGCTCCGCTCACGACAGTCACCGCGCGACGCAAGAACAGGCCAAAAACTGGCCAAAACGGCCCAAAAACGGGCCAAAACTGGCCATTTTTGGCTGCGCGAGCGAGCGGCGAGCGGCGGACAGCGAGCGAAGCGAGAGGCAGCACCGTCCCTGCTATACGAAAGCCCCATCCAGCCCTGTGCCACCCGGGGGGTTCCAGGGTGCTGAGATGGCTGACATTTTGCTCCGCTCACGACGGTCACCGCGCGACGCA
>NW_027021348.1:2327500-2335000 GCF_036884655.1 Musa acuminata AAA Group | reverse complement strand
CCAAAAACGGGCCAAAACTGGCCATTTTTGGCTGCGCGAGCGAGCAGCGAGCGGCGGACAGCGAGCGAAGCGAGAGGCATCACCGTCCCTGCTATACGAAAGCCCCATCCAGCCCTGTGCCACCCGGGGGGTTCCAGGGTGCTGAGATGGCTGACATTTTGCTCCGCTCAAGATGGTCACCGCGCAACGCAAAAACAGGCCAAAAACTGGCCAAAACGGGCCAAAACTGGCCATTTTTGGCTGCGCGAGCGAGCGGCGAGCGGCGGACAGCGAGCGAAGCGAGAGGCAGCACCGTCCCTGCTATACGAAAGCCCCATCCAGCCCTGTGCCACCCAGGGGGTTCCAGGGTGCTGAGATGGCTGACATTTTGCTCCGCTCACGACGGTCACCGCGCTGTCACGACCTTAGCTGGAATTGCCTAAGGCGTGAGGCACCCTTGCGGCCAAAGACGCGAACTTAGCTTGCGTTGCCTAAGTCGCGGGTCACCCTCGTTGCAAAGACGCGAAACTTAGCTTGCGTTGCCTAAGTCGCGCTTTGCCCTTGCGATCTTGCTCCGCAAGGATCAGCCACTTTGTAACCTCTCGCAGGTCCCGAAGGACCTGTAAAAGAGAAAGAAAGTTAGATCGAAAGAACGAGCAACGGACAAGTCCCGAAGTCTCGCGAAAAGGGAAGCTTTACAAGCAAATCGTCGAACACCTTGTGTGCACAAGAGAAAAGAGGGAGGGGGAGAAAAACAAGGCTTTCAAGGATGAACGAACAGCTGCAAGCCCACAAACAGCCGCTCACCTGGTCCCGGACGCAACACCAAGTTCCCGTAAAGGTCACGTGCGAACTTGCGAAAGAGTGTTCAACGCCCGGTATATAACCGAAGCCCCATCCAGCCATGTGCCACCCGGGGGGTTCCTGGGGTCTGAGCTGGCTGACATTTTGGTGAGCGGAGGCAGCACTCCGCTCACCTCCCGCGGCACACGAAAACGGCTCCGTTTTGGGCTGTTTTGGGGCTGTTTTGCTCGGTTTGGTGAACGGTCGCTTTGCAACGCTGCAGCTTGTTCGAACTTACATATTTACAAGCAAAATGACCCAAAACCATAAGAAAACATGCTGTCAAGCAGCTGTACATGCGGGTGTGAGCGACGAACGGTTCGTTGAACGGAGTTGTTGCGGGTGCGCGACGACCGTTCGTGACATTCTCCCCCACTTAAACTGTCGACGCCCTCGTCGACGCTTGTTGGTAGTTGTTGATGACTTCTTCTTCATGTCGCAGGGCGTCTTCAGGCTCCCAACAGGCTTCAGTTCGGGGAAGCTTTCGCCACTTCACCAAGTACTCTGTCTGCTCCGCTCCGTTGGGTAGCTTTATCTTGCGATCCGCCAGAATGGTTTCCACTCGCTTCTCGTAGGAGGCTGTGATGGGAGGTAGCCGAGTTGGAATACTTCGAGAAGCATCTTGCGGATCCGAATGGTAGGCCTTCAGGTTGCTGGCGTGAAGAACGTTGTGAATTTTGAACCACGCCGGCAGCTGCAACTTGTAAGAAACATTGCCTACTCTGCTGATAATTGGGAAGGGCCCTTCATACTTACGCACCAATCCTTTGTGGACTCTTTTCCTGAAGAATTGGAGTGATGCTGGTTGGAGCTTTACCAACACCAAATCGCCAACTTTGAACTCTTGTGGTCGCCTTCCCAAGTCTGCCCACTTCTTCATCCGTTTTGCCGCCTTCTCCAAGTAAGCCCGCGCAATATCGGCATTTCGATGCCACTCCTTTGCGAAATGGTAGGCTGATGGACTACTCCCAGTATAACCAATTGCCATAGTGTGCGGAGTCGACGGTTGTTGTCCTGTGATAATTTCGAAGGGGCTCTTGTTGGATGCAGAGCTCCGCTGCAAGTTGTAGGAGAATTGGGCGATGTCCAACAGCTTCACCCAATCTCGTTGATTGGCACTCACGTAGTGCCGGAGATACTGCTCTAAGAGCGAATTTATTCTTTCAGTTTGACCATCCGTCTGGGGGTGGAGGCTTGTAGAGAAGTATAACTTTGACCCCAACAATTTGAATAGCTCGGTCCAGAATCGTCCCAGGAACCGAGCGTCTCGATCACTAACAATATTGTGTGGGACTCCCCAATACTTCACTACACCCTTCATCATCAGTCTAGCCGCCTCTTCAGCTGAACAGTGTAGGGGAGCAGCAATGAAAGTTGCATACTTTGAAAACCGATCGACCACCACAAGTATCGATCCAAGTCCCCCTACAGGCGGCAAGCTAGATATGAAGTCTAAGGAAATGCTCTCCCATGGCCTTTCTGGTATAGGCAACGGCTCCAAAAGTCCCACCGGCTTCCGTTGCTCCACCTTGTCTTGTTGGCAAGTAAGGCATGTTCGAACATACTCCTCCACATCAATCCCCATCTTTGGCCAGTAGAAGGCCCTCTCCACGAGAGCCAATGTTCTGTGAATGCTGGGATGTCCAGCCCAAAGGGAATCGTGACACTCTTTCAAGAGTTCACGCCTTAAATTGTCCACTCGTGGAACATAAACTCTATTCCCTTTTGTGTAAACAAGTCCCTCCTGGACCCAAAATCGTCGTGCCTTGCCTTCTTTGATGAGTTGCATCAGGATAACTGCCTGGGGATCACTATACAGTCCATCTCTGATTCGAGAAAGGAAGTTGGAATGTAACTGACTTGTTTGGCCTCTGCCCTCCAGTTGTGCAGCATTCACGCACTCCACCTTCCGACTCAGCGCATCGGCCACGACATTCGCCTTCCCGGGCTTGTATTCCATTGCCATATCAAATTCAGCCAGGAAGTCCTGCCACCGTGCTTGCTTTGGGGAGAGCTTCTTCTGAGTTTGGAAATAACTCAGGGCAATGTTGTCTGTCCTCAGCACAAATCGCGACCCGAGGAGGTAGTGTCGCCAAACTCGTAGGCAGTGGATCACCGCTGTCATCTCCTTCTCATGCACTGGATACCGCCTCTCGGTCTCGTTGAGTTTGCGGCTCTCGTAGGCCACCGGATGACCTTCTTGCATGAGTACTCCACCAATAGCAAAGTCCGAAGCATCGGTATGGACTTCAAAGGGCTCTCCATAGTTTGGCAATTTGAGCACTGGTTCTTCCAGAACAGCAGCCTTCAGATCTTGGAATGCTATCTCACATTTGTCAGACCACTTCCAAGGCTGCTCCTTCTTCAGCAACTCCGTCAGTGGGGTTGCCCGCTTCGAATATCCTGAAATGAAGCGTCGATAGTAGTTGACGAATCCAAGGAAGGATCTCAACTCTGGCACCTTCTTTGGTGTTCGCCATTCCGCAACTGCTTGCACCTTCGACTTGTCCATCCGAATGGAGCCACCACCGATTCGATGCCCTAAGAATAGGATCTCAGTTTGAGCAAAGTAGCATTTCTCCCTTTTTACGAACAAAGTGTTCTCCCTGAGAACCTTGAAAATCGTCCGAAGGTGCTTGACGTGCTCCTCGAGCGTTTGGCTGTAGACGACGATATCGTCCAAGTAGACGACCACGAACTTATCCAAATACTCCTTGAATAGTTGGTTCATGAGAGTACAGAATGTGGCCGGAGCGTTGGTTAAGCCGAAAGGCATCACCAAGAACTCAAACGCTCCATACCTGGTCACACAGGTAGTCTTCGCTTCGTCGCCTTCAGCAATGCGCACCTGCCAATACCCCGACCGAAGGTCGAGTTTTGAGAAATACTTGGCCTTGCCCAGTTGGTCGAACAAGTCCGCGATGAGCGGGATGGGATACTTGTTCTTCACCGTTACTTTGTTGAGGGCTCGATAGTCGACGCATAATCGGAGGCTCCCATCTTGTTTCTTCTGGAAGAGAACTGGAGCTCCAAAAGGTGCTTTTGAGCTGCGGATGAGACCACCGCTTAGCAGTTCACCTAACTGCTTCCTGAGTTCGGCCAACTCTGGCGGGGGCATGCGGTAGGGTGGTCTCGCTGGAGGCTTCACTCCTGGCTCCAGCTCGATACTGTGATCCACGCCTCTGC
Source organism: Musa acuminata AAA Group (assembly GCF_036884655.1). Taxonomy (NCBI): domain Eukaryota; kingdom Viridiplantae; phylum Streptophyta; class Magnoliopsida; order Zingiberales; family Musaceae; genus Musa; species Musa acuminata. The sequence continues at coordinate 2,330,992 of NW_027021348.1, read as the reverse complement.
GTGGTGGGAGAGTCTTCGGCAACTCGGGTGGCATAACGTCTTCGAACTCCTTCAAGACGTTCGCCACTACAGCAGGTTCTTGAATGGCCTCTTCGTTGAGTGGCTCTAGCTTCATAGCAGCCACGAATGTCAGTTCGCCCTTTCGCACCCCTTTCTTCAATTGTAAGGCCGAAATGTGTTGGGGCTCCTTGGTTCCTCTCCGAGAGACGGGAACCACGCAGGGGTCATCGCCTCCCATCATACATAGGGAGTTTAAGAACGGCATCGGCACCAACTTCGCCGCATGCATAAACTCCATTCCAAGAATCACTTGGAAGTCGTCCAGTGGCACGGCCATCATGTTGGTGTTACCGCTCCAAGTCCCGATTTTGATAGGAACACCCTTCGCCAACCCGGAGATTCGCCTGGCCTCCGAGTTCACCGCCTTCATTCGGCTTGGGCTCTTCTCCAATGTCAACCCAAGTCGCTGTGCTTCGCGATCGGCTATGAAGTTGTGGGTAGCGCCCGTGTCCACCATTGCATGGGTCGTTTGGCCATTTAGCTTAATGTCCACATACATTAGTTCGCTGCTTCCTGCTTTTTGTGCCTTCGTCTTCGTGTTCTCCCCCACTTGACCCCGCATAGCGTTCAACAGACGCATTGCTCCCATTCGGGGTCCTTGCGACTCCTCATCGTCGCTGCTGGATTCTGAGCTGCTCGAACTAAGAGCAACAGCTTTGCCCTTGTCCGATCGGGGAGGGTGGATGGAAGCTGTCAAAGCGTTGAGTGCCTGCTTCTGTGGGCACTCCCTTACCATGTGCGGTCCTCCGCACAAGAAGCATCCTCCAGGTTTTGAGGCCTTGCCTTTTGGGTTCGGCCCTTTGTGGGAGCTCTTCTTCTTCTGTTCGCCCCCGAGCTCTTTCCCTCGAGAATGTTTTGGAGGGCGATTGCTTGAAGATTGTTTCCTTCTCGCTGGGTCTTCAGAGGAAACGAAGTCGGTGAGCCTTTCTGCAGCTGCAATTGCCCCGACCACGTCGGTAACATTCCTTCGATTCAGCTCTTGCTGAGCCCATGGTTTCAGACCATCAAGGAAGCTGAACAACTTGTCCTTCTCGGACATGTCCTGTATGTCCAGCATCAGTGCAGAAAACTGCTTTACATAGTCTCGGATGGTGGTACTTTGGCGGAGTTGTCTCAACTTCCTTCTTGCGACGAACTCTGTGTTCTCCGGTAGGAACTGAGTTCTCAACTCCCGCTTCAAGTCTTCCCATGTGTCGACTCGACACCGACCTTGTTGGATCTCCTCCCAACGAGTTCGCCACCAAAGTTTCGCATCTCCATTCAGATACATTGTTGCTATTGAAACTTTGGTATCTTCAGAATCGGGCCTCGTAGCTCGGAAGTATTGCTCCATGTCGAACAGAAAGTTCTCGAGCTCCTTGGCATCTCTGGCCCCTCCGTATCCATGGGGCTCAGGTGCCCTCAAGTTTTGTGGCGGTGCAACGCGGGTGTTGCCTCCTCCCGCATTTAGCATTCTTGTGAGCATAGCCACCTTCGCCGTGAGTTCCGCCACAACGTCTTGCAAGTGCTGCACGGAGTCCTTGGTGTCATCGGACAGTCGGTCGACTAGGGCCTCGACCTTGTCGATCCTGGACTCCGCTTCCTCTTGCGAGCTCTCTACCCCAACAAGTCTTTGTTGGCCATGGTAGAGTTCCTCCATGCTCGCTTCTAGAACATCTAGGCGGGTTTCCGCCGTCGTGAGTCTCTCCTTATGACTCTTTTTTCCTGTTAGCGCACCAGATTGCGCTTCCTCCGCTCGCGGAGAGTTGCCAACTTCTCGCTCATCCTGTTCGCTGCCGCGATCCTCGTGAGCGGCTCCAACAGCATGAGAGCGAGTGTGCACATGCAGCCCACCTGCGGCTGCTTGGGGCAAGGTTCCGGCTTGCCCCGTCTTGCTTGATTCGCCACGATGCTTTGCCATGGCGAAGTTGCGAAGTTCGTTCGCTGTTCGATCGAAGAGCTTGCCCGCTCTGATACCACAATGTCACGACCTTAGCTGGAATTGCCTAAGGCGTGAGGCACCCTTGCGGCCAAAGACGCGAACTTAGCTTGCGTTGCCTAAGTCGCGGGTCACCCTCGTTGCAAAGACGCGAAACTTAGCTTGCGTTGCCTAAGTCGCGCTTTGCCCTTGCGATCTTGCTCCGCAAGGATCAGCCACTTTGTAACCTCTCGCAGGTCCCGAAGGACCTGTAAAAGAGAAAGAAAGTTAGATCGAAAGAACGAGCAACGGACAAGTCCCGAAGTCTCGCGAAAAGGGAAGCTTTACAAGCAAATCGTCGAACACCTTGTGTGCACAAGAGAAAAGAGGGAGGGGGAGAAAAACAAGGCTTTCAAGGATGAACGAACAGCTGCAAGCCCACAAACAGCCGCTCACCTGGTCCCGGACGCAACACCAAGTTCCCGTAAAGGTCACGTGCGAACTTGCGAAAGAGTGTTCAACGCCCGGTATATAACCGAAGCCCCATCCAGCCATGTGCCACCCGGGGGGTTCCTGGGGTCTGAGCTGGCTGACATTTTGGTGAGCGGAGGCAGCACTCCGCTCACCTCCCGCGGCACGCGAAAACGGCTCCGTTTTGGGCTGTTTTGGGGCTGTTTTGCTCGGTTTGGTGAACGGTCGCTTTGCAACGCTGCAGCTTGTTCGAACTTACATATTTACAAGCAAAATGACCCAAAACCATAAGAAAACATGCTGTCAAGCAGCTGTACATGCGGGTGTGAGCGACGAACGGTTCGTTGAACGGAGTTGTTGCGGGTGCGCGACGACCGTTCGTGACAGCGCGACGCAAGAACAGGCCAAAAACTGGCCAAAACGGCCCAAAAACGGGCCAAAACTGGCCATTTTTGGCTGCGCGAGCGAGCGGCGAGCGGCGGACAACGAGCGAAGCGAGAGGCAGCACCATCCCTGCTATACGAAAGCCCCATCCAGCCCTGTGCCACCCGGGGGGTTCCAGGGTGCTGAGATGGCTGACATTTTGCTCCGCTCACGACGGTCACCGCGCGACGCAAGAACAGCCCAAAAACAGGCCAAAACGGCCCAAAAACGGGACAAAACTGGCCATTTTTGGCTGCGCGAGCGAGCGGCGAGCGGCGGACAGCGAGCTAAGCGAGAGGCAGCACCGTCCCTGCTATACGAAAGCCCCATCCAGCCCTGTGCCACCCGGGGGGTTCCAGGGTGCTGAGATGGCTGACATTTTGCTCCGCTCACGACGGTCACCGCGCGACGCAAGAACAGCCCAAAAACAGGCCAAAACGGCCCAAAAACGGGCCAAAACTGGCCATTTTTGGCTGCGCGAGCGAGCAGCGAGCGGCGGACAGCGAGCGAAGCGAGAGGCATCACCGTCCCTGCTATACGAAAGCCCCATCCAGCCCTGTGCCACCCGGGGGGTTCCAGGGTGCTGAGATGGCTGACATTTTGCTCCGCTCAAGATGGTCACCGCGCAACGCAAAAACAGG
>NW_027021348.1:2300000-2307500 GCF_036884655.1 Musa acuminata AAA Group | reverse complement strand
GCTGACATTTTGCTCCGCTCACGACGGTCACCGCGCAACGCAAGAACAGGCCAAAAACTGGCCAAAACGGCCCAAAAACGGGCCAAAACTGGCCATTTTTGGCTGCGCGAGCGAGCGGCGAACAGCGAGCGAAGCGAGAGGCAGCACCGTCCCTGCTATACGAAAGCCCCATCCAGCCCTGTGCCACCCTGTCACGACCTTAGCTGGTTTTGCCTAAGGCGTGCGGCACCCTCGCGCGTCCGTCCGCAAAGGTCAGCCTCCCCGAAGCCTCCCATTGTCCCTTAGGACCAACAAAAGAGAGAACGGGTTGAAGAGAACGCCTCAATCGGGATCCACAAGCAAACATGTCCGAAAAACACTTCATAGACAATGCAAATTACAAACAGACTTTAAAAGCTCTGAATAGTTGCACAACAAAGGGTAAAATGGTCCATTACAGACCGAAAAGCTCTCGAACGTGTCCACATGACACAACCTTTATTTACAAGCCTAAAGAGGCCACCAACCCAACTAAAATGGGACTATTAAGCCTTCGGCCGCCCCTTTACATTCTGTACAAGGCATGAACATGCCAAAAGACAACGGACAGACATAAGCATTACATCCAACATCTTGTTTAGAAGTTTGTCCGTTACATTCTCCCCCACTTATCCCTTCGACGTCCTCGTCGAAGCCTTTGTGAACACTGCAACTCTTCGCCTTTGCTGAGTCTTCAATCTTCCGCTCCAGCTGCAATGCGCCTCCTGGCTCCCAGCTGCTGTTTCTGAGTAGTCGAACCTTTGATCCGCCATGCTGCTTCAACTCGCCAATGACTCTGACTCTGGTGTGGGGTTGGCTGAGTTGTATTGATCCTCGTTGATTCCTGCGGATCCACCAAATGAAGGAAAAGACCATTCTTACTGCGCCAGTTTCTCAAAATTTTCACATGCTGCTTGAACTGGGTGGATGCTTGTTGGAGCTTTAACGAGCATCGCCTCGCAAACTTCTGAAGTTTTGGGTCCTTCCTCCACAAAATCTGCTCATTGACTCTTCTTTCAGTTAGTTGTCACATCCAAGTAGGTTCGCATCACTTCCGCTTTCGATTGGCATTTCGTTGGGAAATGAAGCGGACAATCTACTCTCAGTAGCACTGATCACCGTTGGTGAGGATTTTGACAACTATTGTCTTCCATTATCTTCGAAGGGTCTTTGAACTTGTGCAGAGCTCCTCTGCTGGATAGATAAGAGAACTGGGGTACTCGGTTTCGCCCATTCTCTTAAGAGTTGAGAAGGCAAAGGTTACTTGACTTCGCCCGCCTCCTCGAGGTTGTACTTCATGCATCGAGCTGGTTACTGGCCTTCGCCTGCTCTTTGCTCACACTTCTGAAGCACTTGAAGTGTTTGCACTCCTTGCGTTGAGTTAGCTACTGTGATTCACCTTCTCAATGCCATTGAACTTCTGGAATGCAGGAAGTTTTCACCCCAACTTGGAGTAATTCTCTGATAGATGAGGTCGCCTCTGGGATTGTACCGTCTTCTCCATCAACCCTGCCGCCTACTCCACTGAGTAGCAAAGGTACAGCACCACGTACTGCCTGCTTCGTTCCTTGGTCGTGCACTCTTGCATGACCCGAAGTCCTTCACTTACGGCTATCTTGATGAGAAACTTGTTGACACCGGTCTTACGAAGTTTCTTGGCCTCTGCCCTTCAGCCTTGTCTCGGTACTTGGAGATTGCCTCTGCATGCTCCACCTCCTCGGCCCCTTTCACGACCAAGCGCTCTCCCTCCGTGAGAGCAAGGGATCAATGACTTGCACGGAAGTCCCGCCTCTGCGGTACCATGGCGCTGCCATGCCCATGGCCCTACTATCCGTCGCTTCGCCTCTGTATCCCTTTCCTTCACAATCAGTAGAGATGTCTCCGTGGCACTCCTCTGAGTCCACCTCCATTCTAACTGATGCTTGATTTTGGGTAGCTAAGTCCCTCTGGACTCATCGTCGCTTCCTCGCCCCTTTCGACCTCCTGCTTCAACACCTCTGTGTTCTCCAAGCAGTCTGTTTGGTCGATGGAAAGACAGACTGCAACTCCCATGCATGGCCTCTGCCATCACATTGTAGGGTTTGCACCGATTCTGTTCTCCTTAGCTTCCTTGGTAGCAACGTTCGCTTACTCGACCTTGTCCTCTGACTTGTCGGGCTCCCTTAAGCGAATATGAGCTCTGGAGCAGTCCAACTCTCCAGCTGCTTCGATCATACCTCTGCATGATCAAGTCCCTCTCATGGGACTCACTGGTACTTGCATTCGAACTCTTCCCTTGGTGGAACCCAGCCCCCATATGCTGATGACCAAGGTTTTCATCCGATGCAAAATTCGGTGCACGCCCGGAAGACCCGCCTCTGCGGTACCATGGCCTTCACTCCTTGAATCCATAGCCCTTCTTGCCGTCGTGTTGTTCACCAAAGCGGAGCTCCCAGTAGCTCCCGATCATACCTCCATATGATCTCATCCCTCACGGGACTATGTCGTGTGTGTCGCATTGCCATGAACTGTTCCACCACGATCCGCTGCACCATGTCGCCTCCTGGTGACATCTCCATTGCATTCTGATCCTTGTGAAATAAACTCGAATTGTGAACCCTCCATGTGTGGCCTCTGCCAATACATCGCAGGGTCTCCTCCACCTTCGATTTTGTTCGCTCCTTTGGCAATCGACCTTCATCCACCCACTCTTGGGTCACACCTAGATGAAGCACCGCTCTAGGACAGTCCGTCGCCTAGTAGCTCCCGAAGTCCACCGACTTCGCTGTAATTTGTGCACCATTGCCTGGATCCTGGGCCTCTGCCCCTACCAGCACAATCTCCGCTGCGCACTGCTTCCTTCATAGCAACTCAAATGGCAACACTGTGGCATATTCTTCAAGAGTACCCGCCTCTGCGTCCTCTTGCCCCGTGCTAAGGCCTTCTGTACCCAACTTCGCCTCCGCAAATTGAGTCGCCTTAGTTCCTCCATCGAATGCTCCTCCGAGATAAGGTGCATGTGCCCCGAAGCTCCCTTCGTCTTTGGCACCATGCAAGATGAGTCCGCTCTGTCAGAATGAAGGACCCAGGGAACAGCATGATTCTACTCCTGCCTCTGCAAGAGTTCATGTCCTTGACCTCTGTCTAGGGAAAGCGCTGTGCCTCTGCTCCATGTTCCAACTTCTATGCTGGCTCCCTTCATGCGGCTTGGGTACTTCGCCAAGTTACACCCAAGTTGCTCCGCTCCTCGTTTTTGCATTGAGTCGATGGTGGCCCTCGCGCCCACCATTCCACGGGTCAGCCCTCCCTTGAGTCCGATCTCCATATCGACTCCAAGTGTGCCTCCATTTGAGTTGCTTTGGGTCGCTCCCCCACTTGATCTCGCAATGCATCCACCAATGCATTCTCTCAAGCGAGATCATGCGACGACTCCTCGCCGCTTGCTCAGTCCATCGAGCTTCGTGGAGTTGTTGTTTGTGAGGTACTCCTCCTCAACATGTGAAGTCCGTCTCACATGATTCTCCCTCTGGAGAGCTGAGACTTATCCCTCCTGGATAACTGTCCCGTTGGAGCAACATCTCTCTTCGTTTCGGAGACCACCATCCCCTTGGACTACTCCGATCTGCTGAACAAACTGTGCATTGTTCTGCCTCTTGCAAACGCACTTGCTAGATTGCGCCTCCACGTCAATACAGCCACCGCTGCACCCCTCAAGGCCTAGCAACATGCTGAACTCGTTGCACACTTCAGCCTCCTCCGGACGTATCCTTCGCATGTCGAAGAGAAAGTTTCAATGCTCCATGGCGCCGAGTCTCGACCGCCTTGGGATGGCCACGAACAATCCATCGTCCGCATACAAGCCCATGCATGAGTACCGAATTCTTCGAGTTAGCAATTCCCCTCACCTCTGTGAGCTTTGCACAACTCTTTCGGTCGCTGAGCAACTCATTCCACTTTGCATGGTCTCGTCCTTTGCCAAGCGCCTCGCTTGCCTTGAGCACCATCAAGTAAAGTTGTCAACGTTGAGCCGTAGCTCAAACTCAGCCATCCCAACCTTTGTGCGCTCCAAATTCTTCCAAGCTTGCCCGTTCTCGTGGTGCCTCTTGCGCGAAGGGTTGGCCATTCCTCTGAATGCCAATCTCAGATGCCCGCTCCTCTGAGCGACTCTTTTCCCTACATCTCCATGCCCGTTTTCCCTAAAACGGTCGCGCGTGTGCTGACTGCCCTCAACGCAGCCCCGCTAGGTCCCCCACGTTTGCATGTCAAGTGTTTCTATGAGTGCTTGTCCCGCTCTGATACCACACTGTCACGACCTTAGCTGGTTTTGCCTAAGGCGTGCGGCACCCTCGCGCGTCCGTCCGCAAAGGTCAGCCTCCCCGAAGCCTCCCATTGTCCCTTAGGACCAACAAAAGAGAGAACGGGTTGAAGAGAACGCCTCAATCGGGATCCACAAGCAAACATGTCCGAAAAACACTTCATAGACAATGCAAATTACAAACAGACTTTAAAAGCTCTGAATAGTTGCACAACAAAGGGTAAAATGGTCCATTACAGACCGAAAAGCTCTCGAACGTGTCCACATGACACAACCTTTATTTACAAGCCTAAAGAGGCCACCAACCCAACTAAAATGGGACTATTAAGCCTTCGGCCGCCCCTTTACATTCTGTACAAGGCATGAACATGCCAAAAGACAACGGACAGACATAAGCATTACATCCAACATCTTGTTTAGAAGTTTGTCCGTTACAACCCGGGGGGTTCCAGGGTGCTGAGATGGCTGACATTTTGCTCCGCTCACGACGGTCACCGCGCGACGCAAGAACAGGCCAAAAACTGGCCAAACCGGCCCAAAAACGGGCCAAAACTGGCCATTTTTGGCTGCGCGAGCGAGCGGCGAGCGGCGGACAGCGAGCGAAGCGAGAGGCAGCACCGTCCCTGCTATACGAAAGCCCCATCCAGCCCTGTGCCACCCGGGGGGTTCCAGGGTGCTGAGATGGCTGTCATTTTGCTCCGCTCACGACGGTCACCGTGCAACACAAGAACAGGCCAAAAACTGGCCAAAACTGCCCAAAAACGGGCCAAAACTGGCCATTTTTGGCTGCGCGAGCGAGCAGCGAGCGGCGGACAGCGAGCGAAGCGAGAGGCATCACCGTCCCTGCTATACGAAAGCCCCATCCAGCCCTGTGCCACCCGGGGGGTTCCAGGGTGCTGAGATGGCTGACATTTTGCTCCGCTCAAGATGGTCACCGCGCAACGCAAAAACAGGCCAAAAACTGGCCAAAACGGGCCAAAACTGGCCATTTTTGGCTGCGCGAGCGAGCGGCGAGCGGCGGACAGCGAGCGAAGCGAGAGGCAGCACCGTCCCTGCTATACGAAAGCCCCATCCAGCCCTGTGCCACCCAGGGGGTTCCAGGGTGCTGAGATGGCTGACATTTTGCTCCGCTCACGACGGTCACCGCGCGACGCAAGAACAGGCCAAAAACTGGCCAAAACGGCCCAAAAACGGGCCAAAACTGGCCATTTTTGGCTGCGCGAGCGAGCGGCGAGCGGCGGACAACGAGCGAAGCGAGAGGCAGCACCATCCCTGCTATACGAAAGCCCCATCCAGCCCTGTGCCACCCGGGGGGTTCCAGGGTGCTGAGATGGCTGACATTTTGCTCCGCTCACGACGGTCACCGCGCGACGCAAGAACAGCCCAAAAACAGGCCAAAACGGCCCAAAAACGGGACAAAACTGGCCATTTTTGGCTGCGCGAGCGAGCGGCGAGCGGCGGACAGCGAGCTAAGCGAGAGGCAGCACCGTCCCTGCTATACGAAAGCCCCATCCAGCCCTGTGCCACCCGGGGGGTTCCAGGGTGCTGAGATGGCTGACATTTTGCTCCGCTCACGACGGTCACCGCGCGACGCAAGAACAGCCCAAAAACAGGCCAAAACGGCCCAAAAACGGGCCAAAACTGGCCATTTTTGGCTGCGCGAGCGAGCAGCGAGCGGCGGACAGCGAGCGAAGCGAGAGGCATCACCGTCCCTGCTATACGAAAGCCCCATCCAGCCCTGTGCCACCCGGGGGGTTCCAGGGTGCTGAGATGGCTGACATTTTGCTCCGCTCAAGATGGTCACCGCGCAACGCAAAAACAGGCCAAAAACTGGCCAAAACGGGCCAAAACTGGCCATTTTTGGCTGCGCGAGCGAGCGGCGAGCGGCGAACAGCGAGCGAAGCGAGAGGCAGCACCGTCCCTGCTATACGAAAGCCCCATCCAGCCCTGTGCCACCCGGGGGGTTCCAGGGTGCTGAGATGGCTGACATTTTGCTCCGCTCACGACGGTCACCGCGCGACGCAAGAACAGGCCAAAAACTGGCCAAAACGGCCCAAAAACGGGCCAAAACTGGCCATTTTTGGCTGCGCGAGCGAGCGGCGAGCGGCGGACAGCGAGCGAAGCGAGAGGCAGCACCGTCCCTGCTATACGAAAGCCCCATCCAGCCCTGTGCCACCCGGGGGGTTCCAGGGTGCTGAGATGGCTGACATTTTGCTCCGCTCACGACGGTCACCGCGCGACGCAAGAACAGCCCAAAAACAGGCCAAAACGGCCCAAAAACGGGACAAAACTGGCCATTTTTGGCTGCGCGAGCGAGCGGCGAGCGGCGGACAGCGAGCGAAGCGAGAGGCAGCACCGTCCCTGCTATACGAAAGCCCCATCCAGCCCTGTGCCACCCGGGGGGTTCCAGGGTGCTGAGATGGCTGACATTTTGCTCCGCTCACGACGGTCACCGCGCGACGCAAGAACAGCCCAAAAACAGGCCAAAACGGCCCAAAAACGGGCCAAAACTGGCCATTTTTGGCTGCGCGAGCGAGCAGCGAGCGGCGGACAGCGAGCGAAGCGAGAGGCATCACCGTCCCTGCTATACGAAAGCCCCATCCAGCCCTGTGCCACCCGGGGGGTTCCAGGGTGCTGAGATGGCTGACATTTTGCTCCGCTCAAGATGGTCACCGCGCAACGCAAAAACAGGCCAAAAACTGGCCAAAACGGGCCAAAACTGGCCATTTTTGGCTGCGCGAGCGAGCGGCGAGCGGCGAACAGCGAGCGAAGCGAGAGGCAGCACCGTCCCTGCTATACGAAAGCCCCATCCAGCCCTGTGCCACCCGGGGGGTTCCAGGGTGCTGAGATGGCTGACATTTTGCTCCGCTCACGACAGTCACCGCGCGACGCAAGAACAGGCCAAAAACTGGCCAAAACGGCCCAAAAACGGGCCAAAACTGGCCATTTTTGGCTGCGCGAGCGAGCGGCGAGCGGCGGACAGCGAGCGAAGCGAGAGGCAGCACCGTCCCTGCTATACGAAAGCCCCATCCAGCCCTGTGCCACCCGGGGGGTTCCAGGGTGCTGAGATGGCTGACATTTTGCTCCGCTCACGACGGTCACCGCGCGACGCAAGAACAGGCCAAAAACTGGCCAAAACGGCCCAAAAACGGGACAAAACTGGCCATTTTTGGCTGCGCGAGCGAGCG
>NW_027021348.1:2267500-2270000 GCF_036884655.1 Musa acuminata AAA Group | reverse complement strand
AGGCATCACCGTCCCTGCTATACGAAAGCCCCATCCAGCCCTGTGCCACCCGGGGGGTTCCAGGGTGCTGAGATGGCTGACATTTTGCTCCGCTCAAGATGGTCACCACGCAACGCAAAAACAGGCCAAAAACTGGCCAAAACGGGCCAAAACTGGCCATTTTTGGCTGCGCGAGCGAGCGGCGAGCGGCGGACAGCGAGCGAAGCGAGAGGCAGCACCGTCCCTGCTATACGAAAGCCCCATCCAGCCCTGTGCCACCCAGGGGGTTCCAGGGTGCTGAGATGGCTGACATTTTGCTCCGCTCACGACGGTCACCGCGCGACGCAAGAACAGGCCAAAAACTGGCCAAAACGGCCCAAAAACGGGCCAAAACTGGCCATTTTTGGCTGCGCGAGCGAGCGGCGAGCGGCGGACAACGAGCGAAGCGAGAGGCAGCACCATCCCTGCTATACGAAAGCCCCATCCAGCCCTGTGCCACCCGGGGGGTTCCAGGGTGCTGAGATGGCTGACATTTTGCTCCGCTCACGACGGTCACCGCGCGACGCAAGAACAGCCCAAAAACAGGCCAAAACGGCCCAAAAACGGGACAAAACTGGCCATTTTTGGCTGCGCGAGCGAGCGGCGAGCGGCGGACAGCGAGCTAAGCGAGAGGCAGCACCGTCCCTGCTATACGAAAGCCCCATCCAGCCCTGTGCCACCCGGGGGGTTCCAGGGTGCTGAGATGGCTGACATTTTGCTCCGCTCACGACGGTCACCGCGCGATGCAAGAACAGCCCAAAAACAGGCCAAAACGGCCCAAAAACGGGCCAAAACTGGCCATTTTTGGCTGCGCGAGCGAGCAGCGAGCGGCGGACAGCGAGCGAAGCGAGAGGCATCACCGTCCCTGCTATACTAAAGCCCCATCCAGCCCTGTGCCACCCGGGGGGTTCCAGGGAGCTGAGATGGCTGACATTTTGCTCCGCTCAAGATGGTCACCGCGCAACGCAAAAACAGGCCAAAAACTGGCCAAAACGGGCCAAAACTGGCCATTTTTGGCTGCGCGAGCGAGCGGCGAGCGGCGAACAGCGAGCGAAGCGAGAGGCAGCACCGTCCCTGCTATACGAAAGCCCCATCCAGCCCTGTGCCACCCGGGGGGTTCCAGGGTGCTGAGATGGCTGACATTTTGCTCCGCTCACGACGGTCACCGCGCGACGCAAGAACAGGCCAAAAACTGGCCAAAACGGCCCAAAAACGGGCCAAAACTGGCCATTTTTGGCTGCGCGAGCGAGCGGCGAGCGGCGGACAGCGAGCGAAGCGAGAGGCAGCACCGTCCCTGCTTTACGAAAGCCCCATCCAGCCCTGTGCCACCCGGGGGGTTCCAGGGTGCTGAGATGGCTGACATTTTGCTCCGCTCACGACGGTCACCGTGCGACGCAAGAACAGCCCAAAAACAGGCCAAAACGGCCCAAAAACGGGACAAAACTGGCCATTTTTGGCTGCGCGAGCGAGCGGCGAGCGGCGGACAGCGAGCGAAGCGAGAGGCAGCACCGTCCCTGCTATACGAAAGCCCCATCCAGCCCTGTGCCACCCGGGGGGTTCCAGGGTGCTGAGATGGCTGACATTTTGCTCCGCTCACGACGGTCACCGCGCGACGCAAGAACAGCCCAAAAACAGGCCAAAACGGCCCAAAAACGGGCCAAAACTGGCCATTTTTGGCTGCGCGAGCGAGCAGCGAGCGGCGGACAGCGAGCGAAGCGAGAGGCATCACCGTCCCTGCTATACGAAAGCCCCATCCAGCCCTGTGCCACCCGGGGGGTTCCAGGGTGCTGAGATGGCTGACATTTTGCTCCGCTCAAGATGGTCACCGCGCAACGCAAAAACAGGCCAAAAACTGGCCAAAACGGGCCAAAACTGGCCATTTTTGGCTGCGTGAGCGAGCGGCGAGCGGCGAACAGCGAGCGAAGCGAGAGGCAGCACCGTCCCTGCTATACGAAAGCCCCATCCAGCCCTGTGCCACCCGGGGGGTTCCAGGGTGCTGAGATGGCTGACATTTTGCTCCGCTCACGACAGTCACCGCGCGACGCAAGAACAGGCCAAAAACTGGCCAAAACGGCCCAAAAACGGGCCAAAACTGGCCATTTTTGGCTGCGCGAGCGAGCGGCGAGCGGCGGACAGCGAGCGAAGCGAGAGGCAGCACCGTCCCTGCTATACGAAAGCCCCATCCAGCCCTGTGCCACCCGGGGGGTTCCAGGGTGCTGAGATGGCTGACATTTTGCTCCGCTCACGACGGTCACCGCGCGACGCAAGAACAGGCCAAAAACTGGCCAAAACGGCCCAAAAACGGGACAAAACTGGCCATTTTTGGCTGCGCGAGCGAGCGGCGAGCGGCGGACAGCGAGCGAAGCGAGAGGCAGCACCGTCCCTGCTATACGAAAGCCCCATCCAGCCCTGTGCCACCCGGGGGGTTCCAGGGTGCTGAGATGGCTGACATTTTGCTCCGCTCAAGACGGTCACCGCGCAA
>NW_027021348.1:2257500-2260000 GCF_036884655.1 Musa acuminata AAA Group | reverse complement strand
TTGCTCCGCTCACGACGGTCGCCGCGCCACGCAAGAACAGCCCAAAAAGGGCCAAAACAGCCCAAAGAGGGGCCAAAACTGGCCATTTTTGGCTGCGCGAGCGAGCGGCGAGCGACGGACAGCAAGCAAAGCGAGAGGCAGCACAGTCCCTGCTATACGAAAGCCCCATCCAGCCCTGTGCCACCCGGGGGGTTCCAGGGTGCTGAGATGGCTGACATTTTGCTCCGCTCACGACGGTCACCGCGCAACGCAAGAACAGGCCAAAAACTGGCCAAAACGGCCCAAAAACGGGCCAAAACTGGCCATTTTTGGCTGCGCGAGCGAGCGGCGAACAGCGAGCGAAGCGAGAGGCAGCACCGTCCCTGCTATACGAAAGCCCCATCCAGCCCTGTGCCACCCGGGGGGTTCCAGGGTGCTGAGATGGCTGACATTTTGCTCCGCTCACGACGGTCACCGCGCGACGCAAGAACAGGCCAAAAACTGGCCAAACCGGCCCAAAAACGGGCCAAAACTGGCCATTTTTGGCTGCGCGAGCGAGCGGCGAGCGGCGGACAGCGAGCGAAGCGAGAGGCAGCACCGTCCCTGCTATACGAAAGCCCCATCCAGCCCTGTGCCACCCGGGGGGTTCCAGGGTGCTGAGATGGCTGTCATTTTGCTCCGCTCACGACGGTCACCGTGCAACGCAAGAACAGGCCAAAAACTGGCCAAAACTGCCCAAAAACGGGCCAAAACTGGCCATTTTTGGCTGCGCGAGCGAGCAGCGAGCGGCGGACAGCGAGCGAAGCGAGAGGCATCACCGTCCCTGCTATACGAAAGCCCCATCCAGCCCTGTGCCACCCGGGGGGTTCCAGGGTGCTGAGATGGCTGACATTTTGCTCCGCTCAAGATGGTCACCGCGCAACGCAAAAACAGGCCAAAAACTGGCCAAAACGGGCCAAAACTGGCCATTTTTGGCTGCGCGAGCGAGCGGCGAGCGGCGGACAGCGAGCGAAGCGAGAGGCAGCACCGTCCCTGCTATACGAAAGCCCCATCCAGCCCTGTGCCACCCAGGGGGTTCCAGGGTGCTGAGATGGCTGACATTTTGCTCCGCTCACGACGGTCACCGCGCGACGCAAGAACAGGCCAAAAACTGGCCAAAACGGCCCAAAAACGGGCCAAAACTGGCCATTTTTGGCTGCGCGAGCGAGCGGCGAGCGGCGGACAACGAGCGAAGCGAGAGGCAGCACCATCCCTGCTATACGAAAGCCCCATCCAGCCCTGTGCCACCCGGGGGGTTCCAGGGTGCTGAGATGGCTGACATTTTGCTCCGCTCACGACGGTCACCGCGCGACACAAGAACAGCCCAAAAACAGGCCAAAACGGCCCAAAAACGGGACAAAACTGGCCATTTTTGGCTGCGCGAGCGAGCGGCGAGCGGCGGACAGTGAGCTAAGCGAGAGGCAGCACCGTCCCTGCTATACGAAAGCCCCATCCAGCCCTGTGCCACCCGGGGGGTTCCAGGGTGCTGAGATGGCTGACATTTTGCTCCGCTCACGACGGTCACCGCGCGACGCAAGAACAGCCCAAAAACAGGCCAAAACGGCCCAAAAACGGGCCAAAACTGGCCATTTTTGGCTGCGCGAGCGAGCAGCGAGCGGCGGACAGCGAGCGAAGCGAGAGGCATCACCGTCCCTGCTATACGAAAGCCCCATCCAGCCCTGTGCCACCCGGGGGGTTCCAGGGTGCTGAGATGGCTGACATTTTGCTCCGCTCAAGATGGTCACCGCGCAACGCAAAAACAGGCCAAAAACTGGCCAAAACGGGCCAAAACTGGCCATTTTTGGCTGCGCGAGCGAGCGGCGAGCGGCGAACAGCGAGCGAAGCGAGAGGCAGCACCGTCCCTGCTATACGAAAGCCCCATCCAGCCCTGTGCCACCCGGGGGGTTCCAGGGTGCTGAGATGGCTGACATTTTGCTCCGCTCACGACGGTCACCGCGCGACGCAAGAACAGGCCAAAAACTGGCCAAAACGGCCCAAAAACGGGCCAAAACTGGCCATTTTTGGCTGCGCGAGCGAGCGGCGAGCGGCGGACAGCGAGCGAAGCGAGAGGCAGCACCGTCCCTGCTATACGAAAGCCCCATCCAGCCCTGTGCCACCCGGGGGGTTCCAGGGTGCTGAGATGGCTGACATTTTGCTCCGCTCACGACGGTCACCGCGCGACGCAAGAACAGCCCAAAAACAGGCCAAAACGGCCCAAAAACGGGACAAAACTGGCCATTTTTGGCTGCGCGAGCGAGCGGCGAGCGGCGGACAGCGAGCGAAGCGAGAGGCAGCACCGTCCCTGCTATACGAAAGCCCCATCCAGCCCTGTGCCACCCCGGGGGTTCCAGGGTGCTGAGATGGCTGACATTTTGCTCCGCTCACGACGGTCACCGCGCGACGCAAGAACAGCCCAAAAACAGGCCAAAACGGCCCAAAAACGGGCCAAAACTGGCCATTTTTGGCTGCGCGAGCGAGCAGC
>NW_027021348.1:2225000-2227500 GCF_036884655.1 Musa acuminata AAA Group | reverse complement strand
ACAGTCCCTGCTATACGAAAGCCCCATCCAGCCCTGTGCCACCCGGGGGGTTCCAGGGTGCTGAGATGGCTGACATTTTGCTCCGCTCACGACGGTCACCGCGCAACGCAAGAACAGGCCAAAAACTGGCCAAAACGGCCCAAAAACGGGCCAAAACTGGCCATTTTTGGCTGCGCGAGCGAGCGGCGAACAGCGAGCGAAGCGAGAGGCAGCACCGTCCCTGCTATACGAAAGCCCCATCCAGCCCTGTGCCACCCGGGGGGTTCCAGGGTGCTGAGATGGCTGACATTTTGCTCCGCTCACGACGGTCACCGCGCGACGCAAGAACAGGCCAAAAACTGGCCAAACCGGCCCAAAAACGGGCCAAAACTGGCCATTTTTGGCTGCGCGAGCGAGCGGCGAGCGGCGGACAGCGAGCGAAGCGAGAGGCAGCACCGTCCCTGCTATACGAAAGCCCCATCCAGCCCTGTGCCACCCGGGGGGTTCCAGGGTGCTGAGATGGCTGTCATTTTGCTCCGCTCACGACGGTCACCGTGCAACGCAAGAACAGGCCAAAAACTGGCCAAAACTGCCCAAAAACGGGCCAAAACTGGCCATTTTTGGCTGCGCGAGCGAGCAGCGAGCGGCGGACAGCGAGCGAAGCGAGAGGCATCACCGTCCCTGCTATACGAAAGCCCCATCCAGCCCTGTGCCACCCGGGGGGTTCCAGGGTGCTGAGATGGCTGACATTTTGCTCCGCTCAAGATGGTCACCGCGCAACGCAAAAACAGGCCAAAAACTGGCCAAAACGGGCCAAAACTGGCCATTTTTGGCTGCGCGAGCGAGCGGCGAGCGGCGGACAGCGAGCGAAGCGAGAGGCAGCACCGTCCCTGCTATACGAAAGCCCCATCCAGCCCTGTGCCACCCAGGGGGTTCCAGGGTGCTGAGATGGCTGACATTTTGCTCCGCTCACGACGGTCACCGCGCGACGCAAGAACAGGCCAAAAACTGGCCAAAACGGCCCAAAAACGGGCCAAAACTGGCCATTTTTGGCTGCGCGAGCAAGCGGCGAGCGGCGGACAACGAGCGAAGCGAGAGGCAGCACCATCCCTGCTATACGAAAGCCCCATCCAGCCCTGTGCCACCCGGGGGGTTCCAGGGTGCTGAGATGGCTGACATTTTGCTCCGCTCACGACGGTCACCGCGCGACGCAAGAACAGCCCAAAAACAGGCCAAAACGGCCCAAAAACGGGACAAAACTGGCCATTTTTGGCTGCGCGAGCGAGCGGCGAGCGGCGGACAGCGAGCTAAGCGAGAGGCAGCACCGTCCCTGCTATACGAAAGCCCCATCCAGCCCTGTGCCACCCGGGGGGTTCCAGGGTGCTGAGATGGCTGACATTTTGCTCCGCTCACGACGGTCACCGCGCGACGCAAGAACAGCCCAAAAACAGGCCAAAACGGCCCAAAAACGGGCCAAAACTGGCCATTTTTGGCTGCGCGAGCGAGCAGCGAGCGGCGGACAGCGAGCGAAGCGAGAGGCATCACCGTCCCTGCTATACGAAAGCCCCATCCAGCCCTGTGCCACCCGGGGGGTTCCAGGGTGCTGAGATGGCTGACATTTTGCTCCGCTCAAGATGGTCACCGCGCAACGCAAAAACAGGCCAAAAACTGGCCAAAACGGGCCAAAACTGGCCATTTTTGGCTGCGCGAGCGAGCGGCGAGCGGCGAACAGCGAGCGAAGCGAGAGGCAGCACCGTCCCTGCTATACGAAAGCCCCATCCAGCCCTGTGCCACCCGGGGGGTTCCAGGGTGCTGAGATGGCTGACATTTTGCTCCGCTCACGACGGTCACCGCGCGACGCAAGAACAGGCCAAAAACTGGCCAAAACGGCCCAAAAACGGGCCAAAACTGGCCATTTTTGGCTGCGCGAGCGAGCGGCGAGCGGCGGACAGCGAGCGAAGCGAGAGGCAGCACCGTCCCTGCTATACGAAAGCCCCATCCAGCCCTGTGCCACCCGGGGGGTTCCAGGGTGCTGAGATGGCTGACATTTTGCTCCGCTCACGACGGTCACCGCGCGACGCAAGAACAGCCCAAAAACAGGCCAAAACGGCCCAAAAACGGGACAAAACTGGCCATTTTTGGCTGCGCGAGCGAGCGGCGAGCGGCGGACAGCGAGCGAAGCGAGAGGCAGCACCGTCCCTGCTATACGAAAGCCCCATCCAGCCCTGTGCCACCCGGGGGGTTCCAGGGTGCTGAGATGGCTGACATTTTGCTCCGCTCACGACGGTCACCGCGCGACGCAAGAACAGCCCAAAAACAGGCCAAAACGGCCCAAAAACGGGCCAAAACTGGCCATTTTTGGCTGCGCGAGCGAGCAGCGAGCGGCGGACAGCGAGCGAAGCGAGAGGCATCACCGTCCCTGCTATACGAAAGCCCCATCCAGCCCTGTGCCACCCGGGGGGTTCCAGGGTGCTGAGATGGCTGACATTTTGCTCCGCTCAAGATGGTCACCGCGCAACGC
>NW_027021348.1:2205000-2215000 GCF_036884655.1 Musa acuminata AAA Group | reverse complement strand
GTAGTCGAACCTTTGATCCGCCATGCTGCTTCAACTCGCCAATGACTCTGACTCTGGTGTGGGGTTGGCTGAGTTGTGTTGATCCTTGTCCATTCTTGCGGATCCACCAAATGAAGGAAAAGACCATCTTTTCTGCGCCAGTCTCTCAAAATTTCCACATGCTGCTTGAACTGGGTGGATGCTTGTTGGAGCTTTAACGAGCATCGCCTCGCAAACTTCAGAAGTTTTGGGTCCTTCCTCCACAAAATCTGCTCATTGACTCTTCTTTCAGTTAGTTGTCACATCCAAGTAGGTTCGCATCACTTCCGCTTTCGATTGGCATTTCGTTGGGAAATGAAGCGGACAATCTACTCTCAGTAGCACTGATCACCGTTGGTGAGGATTTGACAACTATTGTCTTCCATTATCTTCGAAGGGTCTTTAAACTTGTGTAGAGCTCCTCTGCTGGATAGATAAGAGAACTGGGGTACTCGGTTTCGCCCATTCTCTTAAGAGTGAGAAGGCAAAGGTTACTTGACTTCGCCCGCCTCCTCGAGATTGTACTTCATGCATCGAGCTGGTTACTGGCCTTCGCCTGCTCTTTGCTCACACTTCTGAAGTACTTGAAGTGTTTGCACTCCTTGCGTTGAGTTGGCTACTGTGATTCACCTTCTCAATGCCATCGAACTTCTGGAATGCGGGAAGTTTTCACCCCAACTTGGAGTAATTCTCTGATAGATGAGGTCGCCTCTGGGATTGTACCGTCTTCTCCATCAACCCTGCCGCCTACTCCACTGAGTAGCAAAGGTACAGCACCGCGTACTGCTTGCTTCGTTCCTTGGTCGTGCACTCTTGCATGACCCGAAGTCCTTCACTTACGGCTATCTTGATGAGAAACTTGTTGACACCGGTCTTACGAAGTTTCTTGGCCTCTGCCCTTCAGCCTTGTCTCGGTACTTGGAGATTGCCTCTGCATGCTCCACCTCCTCGGCCCCTTTCACGACCAAGCGCTCTCCCTCCGTGAGAGCAAGGGATCAATGACTTGCACGGAAGTCCCGCCTCTGCGGTACCATGGCGCTGGCATGCCCATGGCCCTACTATCCGTCGCCTCGCCTCTGTATCCCTTTTCTGCCTGATCAGTAGAAATGTCTCTGTGGCACTCCTCTGAGTCCACCTCCATTCTGACTGATGCTTGATTTTGGGTAGCTAAGTCCCTCTGGACTCGTCGTCGCTTCCTCGCCCCTTTCGACCCCCTGCTTCAACACCACTGTGTTCTCCAAGCAGTCCGTTTGGTCGATGGAAAGACAGACTGCAACTCCCAAGCATGGCCTCTGCCATCACATTGTAGAGTTAGCACCGATTCTGTTCTCCTTAGCTTCCTTGGTAGCAACGTTCGCTTACTCGACCTTGTCCTCTGACTTGTCGGGCTCCCTTAAGCGAATATGAGCTCTGGAGCAGTCCAACTCTCCAGCTGCTTCGATCATACCTCTGCATGATCAAGTCCCTCTCATGGGACTCACTGGTACTTGCATTCGAACTTTTCCCTTGGTGGAACCCAGCCCCCATATGCTGATGACCAAGGTTTTCATCCGATGCAAAATTCGATGCACGCCCGGAAGACCCGCCTCTGCGGTACCATGGCCTTCACTCCTTGAATCCATAGCCCTTCTTGCCGTCGTGTTGTTCACCAAAGCGGAGCTCCCAGTAGCTCCCGATCATACCTCCATATGATCTCATCCCTCACGGGACTTTGTCGTGTGTGTCGCATTGCCACGAACTGTTCCACCACGATCCGCTGCACCATGTCGCCTCCTGGTGACATCTCCATTGCATTCTGATCCTTGTGGAATAAACTCGAATTGTGAACCCTCCATGTGTGGCCTCTGCCAATACATCGCAGGGTCTCCTCCACCTTCGATTTTATTCGCTCCTTTGGCAATCGACCTTCATCCACCCACTCTTGGGTCACACCTAGATGAAGCACCGCTCTAGGACAGTCCGTCGCCTAGTAGCTCCCGAAGTCCACCGACTTCACTGTAATTTGTGCACCATTGCCTGGATCCTGGGCCTCTGCCCCTACCAGCACAATCTCCGCTGCGCACTGCTTCCTTCATAGCAACTCGAATGGCAACACTGTGGCATATTCTTCAAGAGTACCCGCCTCTGCGTCCTCTTGCCCCGTGCTAAGGCCTTCTGAACTCAACTTCGCCTCCGCAAATTGAGTCGCCTTAGTTCCTCCATCAAATGCTCCTCCGAGATAAGGTGCATGTGCCCCGAAGCTCCCTTCGTCTTTGGCACCATGCAAGATGAGTCCGCTCTGTCAAAATGAAGGACCCATGGAACAGCATGATTCTACTCCTGCCTCTGCAAGAGTTCATGTCCTTGACCTCTGTCTAGGGAAAGCACTGTGCCTCTGCTCCATGTTCCAACTTCTATGCTGGCTCCCTTCATGCGGCTTGGGTACTTCGCCAAGTTATACCCAAGTTGCTCCGTTCCTCGTTTTTGCATTGAGTCGATGGTGGCCCTCGCGCCCACCATTCCACGGGTCAGCCCTCCCTTGAGTCCGATCTCCATATCGACTCCAAGTGTGCCTCCATTTGAGTTGCTTTGGGTCGCTCCCCCACTTGATCTCGCAATGCATCCACCAATGCATTCTCTCAAGCGAGATCATGCGACGACTCCTCGCCGCTTGCTCAGTCCATCGAGCTTCGTGGAGTTGTTGTTTGTGAGGTACTCCTCCTCAACATGTGAAGTCCGTCTCACATGATTCTCCCTCTGGAGAGCTGAGACTTATCCCTCCTGGATAACTGTCCCGTTGGAGCAACATCTCTCTTCGTTTCGGAGACCACCATCCCCTTGGACTACTCCGATCTGCTGAACAAACTGTGCATTGTTCTGCCTCTTGCAAACGCACTTGCTAGATTGCGCCTCCACGTCAATACAGCCACCGCTGCACCCCTCAAGGCCTAGCAACATGCTGAACTCGTTGCACACTTCAGCCTCCTCCGGACGTATCCTTCGCATGTCGAAGAGAAAGTTTCAATGCTCCATGGCGCCGAGTCTCGACCGCCTTGGGATGGCCACGAACAATCCATCGTCCGCATACAAGCCCATGCATGAGTACCGAATTCTTCGAGTTAGCAATTCCCCTCACCTCTGTGAGCTTTGCACAACTCTTTCGGTCGCTGAGCAACTCATTCCACTTTGCATGGTCTCGTCCTTTGCCAAGCGCCTCGCTTGCCTTGAGCACCATCAAGTAAAGTTGTCAACGTTGAGCCGTAGCTCAAACTCAGCCATCCCAACCTTTGTGCGCTCCAAATTCTTCCAAGCTTGTCTGTTCTCGTGGTGCCTCTTGCGCGAAGGGTTGGCCATTCCTCTGAATGCCAATCTCAGATGCCCGCTCCTCTGAGCGACTCTTTTCCCTACATCTCCATGCCCGTTTTCCCTCAAACGGTCGCGCGTGTGCTGACTGCCCTCAACGCAGCCCCGCTAGGTCCCCCACGTTTGCATGTCAAGTGTTTCTATGAGTGCTTGTCCCGCTCTGATACCACACTGTCACGACCTTAGCTGGTTTTGCCTAAGGCGTGCGGCACCCTCGCGCGTCCGTCCGCAAAGGTCAGCCTCCCCGAAGCCTCCCATTGTCCCTTAGGACCAACAAAAGAGAGAACGGGTTAAAGAGAACGCCTCAATCGGGATCCACAAGCAAACATGTCCGAAAAACACTTCATAGACAATGCAAATTACAAACAGACTTTACAAGCTCTGAACAGTGGCACAACAAAGGGTAAAATGGTCCATTACAGACCGAAAAGCTCTCGAACGTGTCCACATGACACAACCTTTATTTACAAGCCTAAAGAGGCCACCAACCCAACTAAAATGGGACTATTAAGCCTTCGGCCGCCCCTTTACATTCTGTACAAGGCATGAACATGCCAAAAGACAACGGACAGACATAAGCATTACATCCAACATCTTGTTTCGAAGTTTGTCCGTTACAACCCGGGGGGTTCCAGGGTGCTGAGATGGCTGACATTTTGCTCCGCTCACGACGGTCACCGCGCGACGCAAGAACAGCCCAAAAACAGGCCAAAACGGCCCAAAAACGGGACAAAACTGGCCATTTTTGGCTGCGCGAGCGAGCGGCGAGCGGCGGACAGCGAGCTAAGCGAGAGGCAGCACCGTCCCTGCTATACGAAAGCCCCATCCAGCCCTGTGCCACCCGGGGGGTTCCAGGGTGCTGAGATGGCTGACATTTTGCTCCGCTCACGACGGTCACCGCGCGACGCAAGAACAGCCCAAAAACAGGCCAAAACGGCCCAAAAACGGGCCAAAACTGGCCATTTTTGGCTGCGCGAGCGAGCAGCGAGCGGCGGACAGCGAGCGAAGCGAGAGGCATCACCGTCCCTGCTATACGAAAGCCCCATCCAGCCCTGTGCCACCCGGGGGGTTCCAGGGTGCTGAGATGGCTGACATTTTGCTCCGCTCAAGATGGTCACCGCGCAACGCAAAAACAGGCCAAAAACTGGCCAAAACGGGCCAAAACTGGCCATTTTTGGCTGCGCGAGCGAGCGGCGAGCGGCGAACAGCGAGCGAAGCGAGAGGCAGCACCGTCCCTGCTATACGAAAGCCCCATCCAGCCCTGTGCCACCCGGGGGGTTCCAGGGTGCTGAGATGGCTGACATTTTGCTCCGCTCACGACGGTCACCGCGCGACGCAAGAACAGGCCAAAAACTGGCCAAAACGGCCCAAAAACGGGCCAAAACTGGCCATTTTTGGCTGCGCGAGCGAGCGGCGAGCGGCGGACAGCGAGCGAAGCGAGAGGCAGCACCGTCCCTGCTATACGAAAGCCCCATCCAGCCCTGTGCCACCCGGGGGGTTCCAGGGTGCTGAGATGGCTGACATTTTGCTCCGCTCACGACGGTCACCGCGCGACGCAAGAACAGCCCAAAAACAGGCCAAAACGGCCCAAAAACGGGACAAAACTGGCCATTTTTGGCTGCGCGAGCGAGCGGCGAGCGGCGGACAGCGAGCGAAGCGAGAGGCAGCACCGTCCCTGCTATACGAAAGCCCCATCCAGCCCTGTGCCACCCGGGGGGTTCCAGGGTGCTGAGATGGCTGACATTTTGCTCCGCTCACGACGGTCACCGCGCGACGCAAGAACAGCCCAAAAACAGGCCAAAACGGCCCAAAAACGGGCCAAAACTGGCCATTTTTGGCTGCGCGAGCGAGCAGCGAGCGGCGGACAGCGAGCGAAGCGAGAGGCATCACCGTCCCTGCTATACGAAAGCCCCATCTAGCCCTGTGCCACCCGGGGGGTTCCAGGGTGCTGAGATGGCTGACATTTTGCTCCGCTCAAGATGGTCACCGCGCAACGCAAAAACAGGCCAAAAACTGGCCAAAACGGGCCAAAACTGGCCATTTTTGGCTGCGCGAGCGAGCGGCGAGCGGCGAACAGCGAGCGAAGCGAGAGGCAGCACCGTCCCTGCTATACGAAAGCCCCATCCAGCCCTGTGCCACCCTGTCACGACCTTAGCTGGTTTTGCCTAAGGCGTGCGGCACCCTCGCGCGTCCGTCCGCAAAGGTCAGCCTCCCCGAAGCCTCCCATTGTCCCTTAGGACCAACAAAAGAGAGAACGGGTTGAAGAGAACGCCTCAATCGGGATCCACAAGCAAACATGTCCGAAAAACACTTCATAGACAATGCAAATTACAAACAGACTTTAAAAGCTCTGAATAGTTGCACAACAAAGGGTAAAATGGTCCATTACAGACCGAAAAGCTCTCGAACGTGTCCACATGACACAACCTTTATTTACAAGCCTAAAGAGGCCACCAACCCAACTAAAATGGGACTATTAAGCCTTCGGCCGCCCCTTTACATTCTGTACAAGGCATGAACATGCCAAAAGACAACGGACAGACATAAGCATTACATCCAACATCTTGTTTAGAAGTTTGTCCGTTACATTCTCCCCCACTTATCCCTTCGACGTCCTCGTCGAAGCCTTTGTGAACACTGCAACTCTACGCCTTTGCTGAGTCTTCAATCTTCCGCTCCAGCTGCAATGCGCCTCCTGGCTCCCAGCTGCTCTCCGCTGCTGTTTCTGAGTAGTCGAACCTTTGATCCGCCATGCTGCTTCAACTCGCCAATGACTCTGACTCTGGTGTGGGGTTGGCTGAGTTGTATTGATCCTCGTTGATTCCTGCGGATCCACCAAATGAAGGAAAAGACCATTCTTACTGCGCCAGTTTCTCAAAATTTCCACATGCTGCTTGAACTGGGTGGATGCTTGTTGGAGCTTTAACGAGCATCGCCTCGCAAACTTCTGAAGTTTTGGGTCCTTCCTCCACAAAATCTGCTCATTGACTCTTCTTTCAGTTAGTTGTCACATCCAAGTAGGTTCGCATCACTTCCGCTTTCGATTGGCATTTCGTTGGGAAATGAAGCGGACAATCTACTCTCAGTAGCACTGATCACCGTTGGTGAGGATTTTGGCAACTATTGTCTTCCATTATCTTCGAAGGGTCTTTGAACTTGTGCAGAGCTCCTCTGCTGGATAGATAAGAGAACTGGGGTACTCGGTTTCGCCCATTCTCTTAAGAGTTGAGAAGGCAAAGGTTACTTGACTTCGCCCGCCTCCTCGAGGTTGTACTTCATGCATCGAGCTGGTTACTGGCCTTCGCCTGCTCTTTGCTCACACTTCTGAAGCACTTGAAGTGTTTGCACTCCTTGCGTTGAGTTAGCTACTGTGATTCACCTTCTCAATGCCATTGAACTTCTGGAATGCAGGAAGTTTTCACCCCAACTTGGAGTAATTCTCTGATAGATGAGGTCGCCTCTGGGATTGTACCGTCTTCTCCATCAACCCTGCCGCCTACTCCACTGAGTAGCAAAGGTACAGCACCACGTACTGCCTGCTTCGTTCCTTGGTCGTGCACTCTTGCATGACCCGAAGTCCTTCACTTACGGCTATCTTGATGAGAAACTTGTTGACACCGGTCTTACGAAGTTTCTTGGCCTCTGCCCTTCAGCCTTGTCTCGGTACTTGGAGATTGCCTCTGCATGCTCCACCTTCTCGGCCCCTTTCACGACCAAGCGCTCTCCCTCCGTGAGAGCAAGGGATCAATGACTTGCACGGAAGTCCCGCCTCTGCGGTACCATGGCGCTGCCATGCCCATGGCCCTACTATCCGTCGCCTCGCCTCTGTATCCCTTTCCTTCACAATCAGTAGAGATGTCTCCGTGGCACTCCTCTGAGTCCACCTCCATTCTAACTGATGCTTGATTTTGGGTAGCTAAGTCCCTCTGGACTCGTCGTCGCTTCCTCGCCCCTTTCGACCTCCTGCTTCAACACCTCTGTGTTCTCCAAGCAGTCTGTTTGGTCGATGGAAAGACAGACTGCAACTCCCATGCATGGCCTCTGCCATCACATTGTCGGGTTTGCACCGATTCTGTTCTCCTTAGCTTCCTTGGTAACAACGTTCGCTTACTCGACCTTGTCCTCTGACTTGTCGGGCTCCCTTAAGCGAATATGAGCTCTGGAGCAGTTCAACTCTCTAGCTGCTTCGATCATACCTCTGCATGATCAAGTCCCTCTCATGGGACTCACTGGTACTTGCATTCGAACTTTTCCCTTGGTGGAACCCAGCCCCCATATGCTGATGACCAAGGTTTTCATCCGATGCAAAATTCGGTGCACGCCCGGAAGACCCGCCTCTGCGGTACCATGGCCTTCACTCCTTGAATCCATAGCCCTTCTTGCCGTCGTGTTGTTCACCAAAGCGGAGCTCCCAGTAGCTCCCGATCATACCTCCATATGATCTCATCCCTCACGGGACTATGTCGTGTGTGTCGCATTGCCACGAACTGTTCCACCACGATCCGCTGCACCATGTCGCCTCCTGGTGACATCTCCATTGCATTCTGATCCTTGTGAAATAAACTCGAATTGTGAACCCTCCATGTGTGGCCTCTGCCAATACATCGCAGGGTCTCCTCCACCTTCGATTTTGTTCGCTCCTTTGGCAATCGACCTTCATCCACCCACTCTTGGGTCACACCTAGATGAAGCACCGCTCTAGGACAGTCCGTCGCCTAGTAGCTCCCGAAGTCCACCGACTTCGCTGTAATTTGTGCACCATTGCCTGGATCCTGGGCCTCTGCCCCTACCAGCACAATCTCCGCTGCGCACTGCTTCCTTCATAGCAACTCAAATGGCAACACTGTGGCATATTCTTCAAGAGTACCCGCCTCTGCGTCCTCTTGCCCCGTGCTAAGGCCTTCTGTACCCAACTTCGCCTCCGCAAATTGAGTCGCCTTAGTTCCTCCATCGAATGCTCCTCCGAGATAAGGTGCATGTGCCCCGAAGCTCCCTTCGTCTTTGGCACCATGCAAGATGAGTCCGCTCTGTCAGAATGAAGGACCCAGGGAACAGCATGATTCTACTCCTGCCTCTGCAAGAGTTCATGTCCTTGACCTCTGTCTAGGGAAAGCGCTGTGCCTCTGCTCCATGTTCCAACTTCTATGCTGGCTCCCTTCATGCGGCTTGGGTACTTCGCCAAGTTACAACCAAGTTGCTCCGCTCCTCGTTTTTGCATTGAGTCGATGGTGGCCCTCGCGCCCACCATTCCACGGGTCAGCCCTCCCTTGAGTCCGATCTCCATATCGACTCCAAGTGTGCCTCCATTTGAGTTGCTTTGGGTCGCTCCCCCACTTGATCTCGCAATGCATCCACCAATGCATTCTCTCAAGCGAGATCATGCGACGACTCCTCGCCGCTTGCTCAGTCCATCGAGCTTCGTGGAGTTGTTGTTTGTGAGGTACTCCTCCTCAACATGTGAAGTCCGTCTCACATGATTCTCCCTCTGGAGAGCTGAGACTTATCCCTCCTGGATAACTGTCCCGTTGGAGCAACATCTCTCTTCGTTTCGGAGACCACCATCCCCTTGGACTACTCCGATCTGCTGAACAAACTGTGCATTGTTCTGCCTCTTGCAAACGCACTTGCTAGATTGCGCCTCCACGTCAATACAGCCACCGCTGCACCCCTCAAGGCCTAGCAACATGCTGAACTCGTTGCACACTTCAGCCTCCTCCGGACGTATCCTTCGCATGTCGAAGAGAAAGTTTCAATGCTCCATGGCGCCGAGTCTCGACCGCCTTGGGATGGCCACGAACAATCCATCGTCCGCATACAAGCCCATGCATGAGTACCGAATTCTTCGAGTTAGCAATTCCCCTCACCTCTGTGAGCTTTGCACAACTCTTTCGGTCGCTGAGCAACTCATTCCACTTTGCATGGTCTCGTCCTTTGCCAAGCGCCTCGCTTGCCTTGAGCACCATCAAGTAAAGTTGTCAACGTTGAGCCGTAGCTCAAACTCAGCCATCCCAACCTTTGTGCGCTCCAAATTCTTCCAAGCTTGCCCGTTCTCGTGGTGCCTCTTGCGCGAAGGGTTGGCCATTCCTCTGAATGCCAATCTCAGATGCCCGCTCCTCTGAGCGACTCTTTTCCCTACATCTCCATGCCCGTTTTCCCTCAAACGGTCGCGCGTGTGCTGACTGCCCTCAACGCAGCCCCGCTAGGTCCCCCACGTTTGCATGTCAAGTGTTTCTATGAGTGCTTGTCCCGCTCTGATACCACACTGTCACGACCTTAGCTGGTTTTGCCTAAGGCGTGCGGCACCCTCGCGCGTCCGTCCGCAAAGGTCAGCCTCCCCGAAGCCTCCCATTGTCCCTTAGGACCAACAAAAGAGAGAACGGGTTGAAGAGAACGCCTCAATCGGGATCCACAAGCAAACATGTCCGAAAAACACTTCATAGACAATGCAAATTACAAACAGACTTTAAAAGCTCTGAATAGTTGCACAACAAAGGGTAAAATGGTCCATTACAGACCGAAAAGCTCTCGAACGTGTCCACATGACACAACCTTTATTTACAAGCCTAAAGAGGCCACCAACCCAACTAAAATGGGACTACTAAGCCTTCGGCCGCCCCTTTACATTCTGTACAAGGCATGA
>NW_027021348.1:2177500-2185000 GCF_036884655.1 Musa acuminata AAA Group | reverse complement strand
GCCCAAAAACGGGCCAAAACTGGCCATTTTTGGCTGCGCGAGCGAGCGGCGAGCGGCGGACAACGAGCGAAGCGAGAGGCAGCACCATCCCTGCTATACGAAAGCCCCATCCAGCCCTGTGCCACCCGGGGGGTTCCAGGGTGCTGAGATGGCTGACATTTTGCTCCGCTCACGACGGTCACCGCGCGACGCAAGAACAGCCCAAAAACAGGCCAAAACGGCCCAAAAACGGGACAAAACTGGCCATTTTTGGCTGCGCGAGCGAGCGGCGAGCGGCGGACAGCGAGCTAAGCGAGAGGCAGCACCGTCCCTGCTATACGAAAGCCCCATCCAGCCCTGTGCCACCCGGGGGGTTCCAGGGTGCTGAGATGGCTGACATTTTGCTCCGCTCACGACGGTCACCGCGCGACGCAAGAACAGCCCAAAAACAGGCCAAAACGGCCCAAAAACGGGCCAAAACTGGCCATTTTTGGCTGCGCGAGCGAGCAGCGAGCGGCGGACAGCGAGCGAAGCGAGAGGCATCACCGTCCCTGCTATACGAAAGCCCCATCCAGCCCTGTGCCACCCGGGGGGTTCCAGGGTGCTGAGATGGCTGACATTTTGCTCCGCTCAAGATGGTCACCGCGCAACGCAAAAACAGGCCAAAAACTGGCCAAAACGGGCCAAAACTGGCCATTTTTGGCTGCGCGAGCGAGCGGCGAGCGGCGAACAGCGAGCGAAGCGAGAGGCAGCACCGTCCCTGCTATACGAAAGCCCCATCCAGCCCTGTGCCACCCGGGGGGTTCCAGGGTGCTGAGATGGCTGACATTTTGCTCCGCTCACGACGGTCACCGCGCTGTCACGACCTTAGCTGGAATTGCCTAAGGCGTGAGGCACCCTTGCGGCCGAAGACGCGAACTTAGCTTGCGTTGCCTAAGTCGCGGGTCACCCTCGTTGCAAAGACGCGAACTTAGCTTGCGTTGCCTAAGTCGCGCTTTGCCCTTGCGATCTTGCTCCGCAAGGATCAGCCACTTTGTAACCTCTCGCAGGTCCCGAAGGACCTGTAAAAGAGAAAGAAAGTTAGATCGAAAGAACGAGCAACGGACAAGTCCCGAAGTCTCGCGAAAAGGGAAGCTTTACAAGCAAATCGTCGAACACCTTGTGTGCACAAGAGAAAAGAGGGAGAGGGAGGAAAACAAGGCTTTCAAGGATGAACGAACAGCTGCAAGCCCACAAACAGCCGCTCACCTGGTCCCGGACGCAACACCAAGTTCCCGTAAAGGTCACGTGCGAACTTGCGAAAGAGTGTTCAACGCCCGGTATATAACCGAAGCCCCATCCAGCCATGTGCCACCCGGGGGGTTCCTGGGGTCTGAGCTGGCTGACATTTTGGTGAGCGGAGGCAGCACTCCGCTCACCTCCCGCGGCACTCGAAAACGGCTCCGTTTTGGGCTGTTTTGGGGCTGTTTTGCTCGGTTTGGTGAACGGTCGCTTTGCAACGCTGCAGCTTGTTCGAACTTACATATTTACAAGCAAAATGACCCAAAACCATAAGAAAACATGCTGTCAAGCAGCTGTACATGCGGGTGCGAGCGACGAACGGTTCGTTGAACGGAGTTGTTGCGGGTGCGCGACGACCGTTCGTGACATTCTCCCCCACTTAAACTGTCGACGCCCTCGTCGACGCTTGTTGGTAGTTGTTGATGACTTCTTCTTCATGTCGCAGGGCGTCTTCAGGCTCCCAACTGGCTTCAGTTCGGGGAAGCTCTCGCCACTTCACCAAGTACTCTGTCTGCTCCGCTCCGTTGGGTAGCTTTATCTTGCGATCCGCCAGAATGGTTTCCACTCGCTTCTCGTAGGAGGCTGTGATGGGAGGTAGCCGAGTTGGAATACTTCGAGAAGCATCTTGCGGATCCGAATGGTAGGCCTTCAGGTTGCTGGCGTGAAGAACGTTGTGAATTTTGAACCACGCCGGCAGCTGCAACTTGTAAGAAACATTGCCTACTCTGCTGATAATTGGGAAGGGCCCTTCATACTTACGCACCAATCCTTTGTGGACTCTTTTCCTGAAGAATTGGAGTGATGCTGGTTGGAGCTTTACCAACACCAAATCGCCAACTTTGAACTCTTGTGGTCGCCTTCCCAAGTCTGCCCACTTCTTCATCCGTTTTGCCGCCTTCTCCAAGTAAGCCCGCGCAATATCGGCATTTCGATGCCACTCCTTTGCGAAATGGTAGGCTGATGGACTACTCCCAGTATAACCAATTGCCATAGTGTGCGGAGTCGACGGTTGTTGTCCTGTGATAATTTCGAAGGGGCTCTTGTTGGATGCAGAGCTCCGCTGCAAGTTGTAGGAGAATTGGGCGATGTCCAACAGCTTCACCCAATCTCGTTGATTGGCACTCACGTAGTGCCGGAGATACTGCTCTAAGAGCGAATTTATTCTTTCAGTTTGACCATCCGTCTGGGGGTGGAGGCTTGTAGAGAAGTATAACTTTGACCCCAACAATTTGAATAGCTCGGTCCAGAATCGTCCCAGGAACCGAGCGTCTCGATCACTAACAATATTGTGTGGGACTCCCCAATACTTCACTACACCCTTCATCATCAGTCTGGCCGCCTCTTCGGCTGAACAGTGTAGGGGAGCAGCAATGAAAGTTGCATACTTTGAAAACCGATCGACCACCACAAGTATCGATCCAAGTCCCCCTACAGGCGGCAAGCTAGATATGAAGTCTAAGGAAATGCTCTCCCATGGCCTTTCTGGTACAGGCAACGGCTCCAAAAGTCCCACCGGCTTCCGTTGCTCCACCTTGTCTTGTTGGCAAGTAAGGCATGTTCGAACATACTCCTCCACATCAATCCCCATCTTTGGCCAGTAGAAGGCCCTCTCCACGAGAGCCAATGTTCTGTGAATGCCGGGATGTCCAGCCCAAAGGGAATCGTGACACTCTTTCAAGAGTTCACGCCTTAAATTGTCCACTCGTGGAACATAAACTCTATTCCCTTTTGTGTAAACAAGTCCCTCCTGGACCCAAAATCGTCGTGCCTTGCCTTCTTTGATGAGCTGCATCAGGATAACTGCCTGGGGATCACTATACAGTCCATCTCTGATTCGAGAAAGGAAGTTGGAATGTAACTGACTTGTTTGGCCTCTGCCCTCCAGTTGTGCAGCATTCACGCACTCCACCTTCCGACTCAGCGCATCGGCCACGACATTCGCCTTCCCGGGCTTGTATTCCATTGCCATATCAAATTCAGCCAGGAAGTCCTGCCACCGTGCTTGCTTTGGGGAGAGCTTCTTCTGAGTTTGGAAATAACTCAGGGCAATGTTGTCTGTCCTCAGCACAAATCGCGACCCGAGGAGGTAGTGTCGCCAAACTCGTAGGCAGTGGATCACCGCTGTCATCTCCTTCTCATGCACTGGATACCGCCTCTCGGTCTCGTTGAGTTTGCGGCTCTCGTAGGCCACCGGATGACCTTCTTGCATGAGTACTCCACCAATAGCAAAGTCCGAAGCATCGGTATGGACTTCAAAGGGCTCTCCATAGTTTGGCAATTTGAGCACTGGTTCTTCCAGAACAGCAGCCTTCAGATCTTGGAATGCTATCTCACATTTGTCAGACCACTTCCAAGGCTGCTCCTTCTTCAGCAACTCCGTCAGTGGGGTTGCCCGCTTCGAATATCCTGAAATGAAGCGTCGATAGTAGTTGACGAATCCAAGGAAGGATCTCAACTCTGGCACCTTCTTTGGTGTTCGCCATTCCGCAACTGCTTGCACCTTCGACTTGTCCATCCGAATGGAGCCACCACCGATTCGATGCCCTAAGAATAGGATCTCAGTTTGAGCAAAGTAGCATTTCTCCCTTTTTACGAACAAAGTGTTCTCCCTGAGAACCTTGAAAATCGTCCGAAGGTGCTTGACGTGCTCCTCGAGCGTTTGGCTGTAGACGACGATATCGTCCAAGTAGACGACCACGAACTTATCCAAATACTCCTTGAATAGTTGGTTCATGAGAGTACAGAATGTGGCCGGAGCGTTGGTTAAGCCGAAAGGCATCACCAAGAACTCAAACGCTCCATACCTGGTCACACAGGTAGTCTTCGCTTCGTCGCCTTCAGCAATGCGCACCTGCCAATACCCCGACCGAAGGTCGAGTTTTGAGAAATACTTGGCCTTGCCCAGTTGGTCGAACAAGTCCGCGATGAGCGGGATGGGATACTTGTTCTTCACCGTTACTTTGTTGAGGGCTCGATAGTCGACGCATAATCGGAGGCTCCCATCTTGTTTCTTCTGGAAGAGAACTGGAGCTCCAAAAGGTGCTTTTGAGCTGCGGATGAGACCACCGCTTAGCAGTTCACCTAACTGCTTCCTGAGTTCGGCCAACTCTGGCGGGGGCATGCGGTAGGGTGGTCTCGCTGGAGGCTTCACTCCTGGCTCCAGCTCGATACTGTGATCCACGCCTCTGCGTGGTGGGAGAGTCTTCGGCAACTCGGGTGGCATAACGTCTTCGAACTCCTTCAAGACGTTCGCCACTACAGCAGGTTCTTGAATGGCCTCTTCGTTGAGTGGCTCTAGCTTCATAGCAGCCACGAATGTCAGTTCGCCCTTTCGCACCCCTTTCTTCAATTGTAAGGCCGAAATGTGTTGGGGCTCCTTGGTTCCTCTCCGAGAGACGGGAACCACGCAGGGGTCATCGCCTCCCATCATACATAGGGAGTTTAAGAACGGCATCGGCACCAACTTCGCCGCATGCATAAACTCCATTCCAAGAATCACTTGGAAGTCGTCCAGTGGCACGGCCATCATGTTGGTGTTACCGCTCCAAGTCCCGATTTTGATAGGAACACCCTTCGCCAACCCGGAGATTCGCCTGGCCTCCGAGTTCACCGCCTTCATTCGGCTTGGGCTCTTCTCCAATGTCAACCCAAGTCGCTGTGCTTCGCGATCGGCTATGAAGTTGTGGGTAGCGCCCGTGTCCACCATTGCACGGGTCGTTTGGCCATTTAGCTTAATGTCCACATACATTAGTTCGCTGCTTCCTGCTTTTTGTGCCTTCGTCTTCGTGTTCTCCCCCACTTGACCCCGCATAGCGTTCAACAGACGCATTGCTCCCATTCGGGGTCCTTGCGACTCCTCATCATCGCTGCTGGATTCTGAGCTGCTCGAACTAAGAGCAACAGCTTTGCCCTTGTCCGATCGGGGAGGGTGGATGGAAGCTGTCAAAGCGTTGAGTGCCTGCTTCTGTGGGCACTCCCTTACCATGTGCGGTCCTCCGCACAAGAAGCATCCTCCAGGTTTTGAGGCCTTGCCTTTTGGGTTCGGCCCTTTGTGGGAGATCTTCTTCTTCTGTTCGCCCCCGAGCTCTTTCCCTCGAGAATGTTTTGGAGGGCGATTGCTTGAAGATTGTTTCCTTCTCGCTGGGTCTTCAGAGGAAACGAAGTCGGTGAGCCTTTCTGCAGCTGCAATTGCCCCGACCACGTCGGTAACATTCCTTCGATTCAGCTCTTGCTGAGCCCATGGTTTCAGACCATCAAGGAAGCTGAACAACTTGTCCTTCTCGGACATGTCCTGTATGTCCAGCATCAGTGCAGAAAACTGCTTTACATAGTCTCGGATGGTGGTACTTTGGCGGAGTTGTCTCAACTTCCTTCTTGCGACGAACTCTGTGTTCTCCGGTAGGAACTGAGTTCTCAACTCCCGCTTCAAGTCTTCCCATGTGTCGACTCGACACCGACCTTGTTGGATCTCCTCCCAACGAGTTCGCCACCAAAGTTTCGCATCTCCATTCAGATACATTGTTGCTATTGAAACTTTGGTATCTTCAGAATCGGGCCTCGTAGCTCGGAAGTATTGCTCCATGTCGAACAGAAAGTTCTCGAGCTCCTTGGCATCTCTGGCCCCTCCGTATCCATGGGGCTCAGGTGCCCTCAAGTTTTGTGGCGGTGCAACGCGGGTGTTGCCTCCTCCCGCATTTAGCATTCTTGTGAGCATAGCCACCTTCGCCGTGAGTTCCGCCACAACGTCTTGCAAGTGCTGCACGGAGTCCTTGGTGTCATCGGACAGTCGGTCGACTAGGGCCTCGACCTTGTCGATCCTGGACTCCGCTTCCTCTTGCGAGCTCTCTACCCCAACAAGTCTTTGTTGGCCATGGTAGAGTTCCTCCATGCTCGCTTCCAGAACATCTAGGCGGGTTTCCGCCGTCGTGAGTCTCTCCTTATGACTCTTTTTTCCTGTTAGCGCACCAGATTGCGCTTCCTCCGCTCGCGGAGAGTTGCCAACTTCTCGCTCATCCTGTTCGCTGCCGCGATCCTCGTGAGCGGCTCCAACAGCATGAGAGCGAGTGTGCACATGCAGCCCACCTGCGGCTGCTTGGGGCAAGGTTCCGGCTTGCCCCGTCTTGCTTGATTCGCCACGATGCTTTGCCATGGCGAAGTTGCGAAGTTCGTTCGCTGTTCGATCGAAGAGCTTGCCCGCTCTGATACCACAATGTCACGACCTTAGCTGGAATTGCCTAAGGCGTGAGGCACCCTTGCGGCCGAAGACGCGAACTTAGCTTGCGTTGCCTAAGTCGCGGGTCACCCTCGTTGCAAAGACGCGAACTTAGCTTGCGTTGCCTAAGTCGCGCTTTGCCCTTGCGATCTTGCTCCGCAAGGATCAGCCACTTTGTAACCTCTCGCAGGTCCCGAAGGACCTGTAAAAGAGAAAGAAAGTTAGATCGAAAGAACGAGCAACGGACAAGTCCCGAAGTCTCGCGAAAAGGGAAGCTTTACAAGCAAATCGTCGAACACCTTGTGTGCACAAGAGAAAAGAGGGAGAGGGAGGAAAACAAGGCTTTCAAGGATGAACGAACAGCTGCAAGCCCACAAACAGCCGCTCACCTGGTCCCGGACGCAACACCAAGTTCCCGTAAAGGTCACGTGCGAACTTGCGAAAGAGTGTTCAACGCCCGGTATATAACCGAAGCCCCATCCAGCCATGTGCCACCCGGGGGGTTCCTGGGGTCTGAGCTGGCTGACATTTTGGTGAGCGGAGGCAGCACTCCGCTCACCTCCCGCGGCACTCGAAAACGGCTCCGTTTTGGGCTGTTTTGGGGCTGTTTTGCTCGGTTTGGTGAACGGTCGCTTTGCAACGCTGCAGCTTGTTCGAACTTACATATTTACAAGCAAAATGACCCAAAACCATAAGAAAACATGCTGTCAAGCAGCTGTACATGCGGGTGCGAGCGACGAACGGTTCGTTGAACGGAGTTGTTGCGGGTGCGCGACGACCGTTCGTGACAGCGCGACGCAAGAACAGGCCAAAAACTGGCCAAAACGGCCCAAAAACGGGCCAAAACTGGCCATTTTTGGCTGCGCGAGCGAGCGGCGAGCGGCGGACAGCGAGCGAAGCGAGAGGCAGCACCGTCCCTGCTATACGAAAGCCCCATCCAGCCCTGTGCCACCCGGGGGGTTCCAGGGTGCTGAGATGGCTGACATTTTGCTCCGCTCACGACGGTCACCGCGCGACGCAAGAACAGC
>NW_027021348.1:2155000-2157500 GCF_036884655.1 Musa acuminata AAA Group | reverse complement strand
TGAGATGGCTGTCATTTTGCTCCGCTCACGACGGTCACCGTGCAACGCAAGAACAGGCCAAAAACTGGCCAAAACTGCCCAAAAACGGGCCAAAACTGGCCATTTTTGGCTGCGCGAGCGAGCAGCGAGCGGCGGACAGCGAGCGAAGCGAGAGGCATCACCGTCCCTGCTATACGAAAGCCCCATCCAGCCCTGTGCCACCCGGGGGGTTCCAGGGTGCTGAGATGGCTGACATTTTGCTCCGCTCAAGATGGTCACCGCGCAACGCAAAAACAGGCCAAAAACTGGCCAAAACGGGCCAAAACTGGCCATTTTTGGCTGCGCGAGCGAGCGGCGAGCGGCGGACAGCGAGCGAAGCGAGAGGCAGCACCGTCCCTGCTATACGAAAGCCCCATCCAGCCCTGTGCCACCCAGGGGGTTCCAGGGTGCTGAGATGGCTGACATTTTGCTCCGCTCACGACGGTCACCGCGCGACGCAAGAACAGGCCAAAAACTGGCCAAAACGGCCCAAAAACGGGCCAAAACTGGCCATTTTTGGCTGCGCGAGCGAGCGGCGAGCGGCGGACAACGAGCGAAGCGAGAGGCAGCACCATCCCTGCTATACGAAAGCCCCATCCAGCCCTGTGCCACCCGGGGGGTTCCAGGGTGCTGAGATGGCTGACATTTTGCTCCGCTCACGACGGTCACCGCGCGACGCAAGAACAGCCCAAAAACAGGCCAAAACGGCCCAAAAACGGGACAAAACTGGCCATTTTTGGCTGCGCGAGCGAGCGGCGAGCGGCGGACAGCGAGCTAAGCGAGAGGCAGCACCGTCCCTGCTATACGAAAGCCCCATCCAGCCCTGTGCCACCCGGGGGGTTCCAGGGTGCTGAGATGGCTGACATTTTGCTCCGCTCACGACGGTCACCGCGCGACGCAAGAACAGCCCAAAAACAGGCCAAAACGGCCCAAAAACGGGCCAAAACTGGCCATTTTTGGCTGCGCGAGCGAGCAGCGAGCGGCGGACAGCGAGCGAAGCGAGAGGCATCACCGTCCCTGCTATACGAAAGCCCCATCCAGCCCTGTGCCACCCGGGGGGTTCCAGGGTGCTGAGATGGCTGACATTTTGCTCCGCTCAAGATGGTCACCGCGCAACGCAAAAACAGGCCAAAAACTGGCCAAAACGGGCCAAAACTGGCCATTTTTGGCTGCGCGAGCGAGCGGCGAGCGGCGAACAGCGAGCGAAGCGAGAGGCAGCACCGTCCCTGCTATACGAAAGCCCCATCCAGCCCTGTGCCACCCGGGGGGTTCCAGGGTGCTGAGATGGCTGACATTTTGCTCCGCTCACGACGGTCACCGCGCGACGCAAGAAGAGGCCAAAAACTGGCCAAAACGGCCCAAAAACGGGCCAAAACTGGCCATTTTTGGCTGCGCGAGCGAGCGGCGAGCGGCGGACAGCGAGCGAAGCGAGAGGCAGCACCGTCCCTGCTATACGAAAGCCCCATCCAGCCCTGTGCCACCCGGGGGGTTCCAGGGTGCTGAGATGGCTGACATTTTGCTCCGCTCACGACGGTCACCGCGCGACGCAAGAACAGCCCAAAAACAGGCCAAAACGGCCCAAAAACGGGACAAAACTGGCCATTTTTGGCTGCGCGAGCGAGCGGCGAGCGGCGGACAGCGAGCGAAGCGAGAGGCAGCACCGTCCCTGCTATACGAAAGCCCCATCCAGCCCTGTGCCACCCGGGGGGTTCCAGGGTGCTGAGATGGCTGACATTTTGCTCCGCTCACGACGGTCACCGCGCGACGCAAGAACAGCCCAAAAACAGGCCAAAACGGCCCAAAAACGGGCCAAAACTGGCCATTTTTGGCTGCGCGAGCGAGCAGCGAGCGGCGGACAGCGAGCGAAGCGAGAGGCATCACCGTCCCTGCTATACGAAAGCCCCATCCAGCCCTGTGCCACCCGGGGGGTTCCAGGGTGCTGAGATGGCTGACATTTTGCTCCGCTCAAGATGGTCACCGCGCAACGCAAAAACAGGCCAAAAACTGGCCAAAACGGGCCAAAACTGGCCATTTTTGGCTGCGCGAGCGAGCGGCGAGCGGCGAACAGCGAGCGAAGCGAGAGGCAGCACCGTCCCTGCTATACGAAAGCCCCATCCAGCCCTGTGCCACCCGGGGGGTTCCAGGGTGCTGAGATGGCTGACATTTTGCTCCGCTCACGACAGTCACCGCGCGACGCAAGAACAGGCCAAAAACTGGCCAAAACGGCCCAAAAACGGGCCAAAACTGGCCATTTTTGGCTGCGCGAGCGAGCGGCGAGCGGCGGACAGCGAGCGAAGCGAGAGGCAGCACCGTCCCTGCTATACGAAAGCCCCATCCAGCCCTGTGCCACCCGGGGGGTTCCAGGGTGCTGAGATGGCTGACATTTTGCTCCGCTCACGACGGTCACCGCGCGACGCAAGAACAGGCCAAAAACTGGCCAAAACGGCCCAAAAACGGGACAAAACTGGCCATTTTTGGCTGC
>NW_027021348.1:2140000-2145000 GCF_036884655.1 Musa acuminata AAA Group | reverse complement strand
TTTTCGCGTGCCGCGGGAGGTGAGCGGAGTGCTGCCTCCGCTCACCAAAATGTCAGCCAGCTCAGACCCCAGGAACCCCCCGGGTGGCACATGGCTGGATGGGGCTTCGGTTATATACCGGGCGTTGAACACTCTTTCGCAAGTTCGCACGTGACCTTTACGGGAACTTGGTGTTGCGTCCGGGACCAGGTGAGCGGCTGTTTGTGGGCTTGCAGCTGTTCGTTCATCCTTGAAAGCCTTGTTTTCCTCCCTCTCCCTCTTTTCTCTTGTGCACACAAGGTGTTCGACGATTTGCTTGTAAAGCTTCCCTTTTCGCGAGACTTCGGGACTTGTCCGTTGCTCGTTCTTTCGATCTAACTTTCTTTCTCTTTTACAGGTCCTTCGGGACCTGCGAGAGGTTACAAAGTGGCTGATCCTTGCGGAGCAAGATCGCAAGGGCAAAGCGCGACTTAGGCAACGCAAGCTAAGTTCGCGTCTTTGCAACGAGGGTGACCCGCGACTTAGGCAACGCAAGCTAAGTTCGCGTCTTCGGCCGCAAGGGTGCCTCACGCCTTAGGCAATTCCAGCTAAGGTCGTGACAGTGTGGTATCAGAGCGGGCAAGCTCTTCGATCGAACAGCGAACGAACTTCGCAACTTCGCCATGGCAAAGCATCGTGGCGAATCAAGCAAGACGGGGCAAGCCGGAACCTTGCCCCAAGCAGCCGCAGGTGGGCTGCATGTGCACACTCGCTCTCATGCTGTTGGAGCCGCTCACGAGGATCGCGGCAGCGAACAGGATGAGCGAGAAGTTGGCAACTCTCCGCGAGCGGAGGAAGCGCAATCTGGTGCGCTAACAGGAAAAAAGAGTCATAAGGAGAGACTCACGACGGCGGAAACCCGCCTAGATGTTCTGGAAGCGAGCATGGAGGAACTCTACCATGGCCAACAAAGACTTGTTGGGGTAGAGAGCTCGCAAGAGGAAGCGGAGTCCAGGATCGACAAGGTCGAGGCCCTAGTCGACCGACTGTCCGATGACACCAAGGACTCCGTGCAGCACTTGCAAGACGTTGTGGCGGAACTCACGGCGAAGGTGGCTATGCTCACAAGAATGCTAAATGCGGGAGGAGGCAACACCCGCGTTGCACCGCCACAAAACTTGAGGGCACCTGAGCCCCATGGATACGGAGGGGCCAGAGATGCCAAGGAGCTCGAGAACTTTCTGTTCGACATGGAGCAATACTTCCGAGCTACGAGGCCCGATTCTGAAGATACCAAAGTTTCAATAGCAACAATGTATCTGAATGGAGATGCGAAACTTTGGTGGCGAACTCGTTGGGAGGAGATCCAACAAGGTCGGTGTCGAGTCGACACATGGGAAGACTTGAAGCGGGAGTTGAGAACTCAGTTCCTACCGGAGAACACAGAGTTCGTCGCAAGAAGGAAGCTGAGACAACTCCGCCAAAGTACCACCATCCGAGACTATGTAAAGCAGTTTTCTGCACTGATGCTGGACATACAGGACATGTCCGAGAAGGACAAGTTGTTCAGCTTCCTTGATGGTCTGAAACCATGGGCTCAGCAAGAGCTGAATCGAAGGAATGTTACCGACGTGGTCGGGGCAATTGCAGCTGCAGAAAGGCTCACCGACTTCGTTTCCTCTGAAGACCCAGCGAGAAGGAAACAATCTTCAAGCAATCGCCCTCCAAAACATTCTCGAGGGAAAGATCTCGGGGGCGAACAGAAGAAGAAGAGCTCCCACAAAGGGCCGAACCCAAAAGGCAAGGCCTCAAAACCTGGAGGATGCTTCTTGTGCGGAGGACCGCACATGGTAAGGGAGTGCCCACAGAAGCAGGCACTCAACGCTTTGACAGCTTCCATCCACCCTCCCCGATCGGACAAGGGCAAAGCTGTTGCTCTTAGTTCGAGCAGCTCAGAATCCAGCAGCGACGAGGAGGAGTCGCAAGGACCCCGAATGGGAGCAATGCGTCTGTTGAACGCTATGCGGGGTCAAGTGGGGGAGAACACGAAGACGAAGGCACAAAAAGCAGGAAGCAGCGAACTAATGTATGTGGACATTAAGCTAAATGGCCAAACGACCCGTGCAATGGTGG
Source organism: Musa acuminata AAA Group (assembly GCF_036884655.1). Lineage (NCBI taxonomy): Eukaryota > Viridiplantae > Streptophyta > Magnoliopsida > Zingiberales > Musaceae > Musa > Musa acuminata. The sequence continues at coordinate 2,142,909 of NW_027021348.1, read as the reverse complement.
ACACGGGCGCTACCCACAACTTCATAGCCGATCGCGAAGCACAGCGACTTGGGTTGACATTGGAGAAGAGCCCAAGCCGAATGAAGGCGGTGAACTCGGAGGCCAGGCGAATCTCCGGGTTGGCGAAGGGTGTTCCTATCAAAATCGGGACTTGGAGCGGTAACACCAACATGATGGCCGTGCCACTGGACGACTTCCAAGTGATTCTTGGAATGGAGTTTATGCATGCGGCGAAGTTGGTGCCGATGCCGTTCTTAAACTCCCTATGTATGATGGGAGGCGATGACCCCTGCGTGGTTCCCGTCTCTCGGAGAGGAACCAAGGAGCCCCAACACATTTCGGCCTTACAATTGAAGAAAGGGGTGCGAAAGGGCGAACTGACATTCGTGGCTGCTATGAAGCTAGAGCCACTCAACGAAGAGGCCATTCAAGAACCTGCTGTAGTGGCGAACGTCTTGAAGGAGTTCGAAGACGTTATGCCACCCGAGTTGCCGAAGACTCTCCCACCACGCAGAGGCGTGGATCACAGTATCGAGCTAGAGCCAGGAGTGAAGCCTCCAGCGAGACCACCCTACCGCATGCCCCCGCCAGAGTTGGCCGAACTCAGGAAGCAGTTAGGTGAACTGCTAAGCGGTGGTCTCATCCGCAGCTCAAAAGCACCTTTCGGAGCTCCAGTTCTCTTCCAGAAGAAACAAGATGGGAGCCTCCGATTATGCGTCGACTATCGAGCCCTCAACAAAGTAACGGTGAAGAACAAGTATCCCATCCCGCTCATCGCGGACTTGTTCGACCAACTGGGCAAGGCCAAGTATTTCTCAAAACTCGACCTTCGGTCGGGGTATTGGCAGGTGCGCATTGCTGAAGGCGACGAAGCGAAGACTACCTGTGTGACCAGGTATGGAGCGTTTGAGTTCTTGGTGATGCCTTTCGGCTTAACCAACGCTCCGGCCACATTCTGTACTCTCATGAACCAACTATTCAAGGAGTATTTGGATAAGTTCGTGGTCGTCTACTTGGACGATATCGTCGTCTACAGCCAAACGCTCGAGGAGCACGTCAAGCACCTTCGGACGATTTTCAAGGTTCTCAGGGAGAACACTTTGTTCGTAAAAAGGGAGAAATGCTACTTTGCTCAAACTGAGATCCTATTCTTAGGGCATCGAATCGGTGGTGGCTCCATTCGGATGGACAAGTCGAAGGTGCAAGCAGTTGCGGAATGGCGAACACCAAAGAAGGTGCCAGAGTTGAGATCCTTCCTTGGATTCGTCAACTACTATCGACGCTTCATTTCAGGATATTCGAAGCGGGCAACCCCACTGACGGAGTTGCTAAAGAAGGAGCAGCCTTGGAAGTGGTCTGACAAATGTGAGATAGCATTCCAAGATCTGAAGGCTGCTGTTCTGGAAGAACCAGTACTCAAATTGCCAAACTATGGAGAGCCCTTTGAAGTCCATACCGATGCTTCGGACTTTGCTATCGGTGGAGTACTCATGCAAGAAGGTCATCCGGTGGCCTACGAGAGCCGCAAACTCAACGAGACCGAGAGGCGGTATCCAGTGCATGAGAAGGAGATGACAGCGGTGATCCACTGCCTACGAGTTTGGCGACACTACCTCCTCGGGTCGCGATTTGTGCTGAGGACAGATAACATCGCCCTGAGTTATTTCCAAACTCAGAAGAAGCTCTCCCCAAAGCAAGCACGGTGGCAGGACTTCCTGGCTGAATTTGATATGGCAATGGAATACAAGCCCGGGAAGGCGAATGTCGTGGCCGATGCGCTGAGTCGGAAGGTGGAGTGCGTGAATGCTGCACAACTGGAGGGCAGAGGCCAAACAAGTCAGTTACATTCCAACTTCCTTTCTCGAATCAGAGATGGACTGTATAGTGATCCCCAGGCAGTTATCCTGATGCAGCTCATCAAAGAAGGCAAGGCACGACGATTTTGGGTCCAGGAGGGACTTGTTTACACAAAAGGGAATAGAGTTTATGTTCCCCGAGTGGACAATTTAAGGCGTGAACTCTTGAAAGAGTGTCACGATTCCCTTTGGGCTGGACATCCCGGCATTCACAGAACATTGGCTCTCGTGGAGAGGGCCTTCTACTGGCCAAAGATGGGGATTGATGTGGAGGAGTATGTTCGAACATGCCTTACTTGCCAACAAGACAAGGTGGAGCAACGGAAGCCGGTGGGACTTTTGGAGCCGTTGCCTGTACCAGAAAGGCCATGGGAGAGCATTTCCTTAGACTTCATATCTAGCTTGCCGCCTGTAGGGGGACTTGGATCGATACTTGTGGTGGTCGATCGGTTTTCAAAGTATGCAACTTTCATTGCTGCTCCCCTACACTGTTCAGCTGAAGAGGCGGCCAGACTGATGATGAAGGGTGTAGTGAAGTATTGGGGAGTCCCACACAATATTGTTAGTGATCGAGACGCTCGGTTCCTGGGACGATTCTGGACCGAGCTATTCAAATTGTTGGGGTCAAAGTTATACTTCTCTACAAGCCTCCACCCCCAGACGGATGGTCAAACTGAAAGAATAAATTCGCTCTTAGAGCAGTATCTCCGGCACTACGTGAGTGCCAATCAACGAGATTGGGTGAAGCTGTTGGACATCGCCCAATTCTCCTACAACTTGCAGCGGAGCTCTGCATCCAACAAGAGCCCCTTCGAAATTATCACAGGACAACAACCGTCGACTCCGCACACTATGGCAATTGGTTATACTGGGAGTAGTCCATCAGCCTACCATTTCGCAAAGGAGTGGCATCGAAATGCCGATATTGCGCGGGCTTACTTGGAGAAGGCGGCAAAACGGATGAAGAAGTGGGCAGACTTGGGAAGGCGACCACAAGAGTTCAAAGTTGGCGATTTGGTGTTGGTAAAGCTCCAACCAGCATCACTCCAATTC
>NW_027021348.1:2117500-2120000 GCF_036884655.1 Musa acuminata AAA Group | reverse complement strand
CTGGCCATTTTTGGCTGCGCGAGCGAGCGGCGAACAGCGAGCGAAGCGAGAGGCAGCACCGTCCCTGCTATACGAAAGCCCCATCCAGCCCTGTGCCACCCGGGGGGTTCCAGGGTGCTGAGATGGCTGACATTTTGCTCCGCTCACGACGGTCACCGCGCGACGCAAGAACAGGCCAAAAACTGGCCAAACCGGCCCAAAAACGGGCCAAAACTGGCCATTTTTGGCTGCGCGAGCGAGCGGCGAGCGGCGGACAGCGAGCGAAGCGAGAGGCAGCACCGTCCCTGCTATACGAAAGCCCCATCCAGCCCTGTGCCACCCGGGGGGTTCCAGGGTGCTGAGATGGCTGTCATTTTGCTCCGCTCACGACGGTCACCGTGCAACGCAAGAACAGGCCAAAAACTGGCCAAAACTGCCCAAAAACGGGCCAAAACTGGCCATTTTTGGCTGCGCGAGCGAGCAGCGAGCGGCGGACAGCGAGCGAAGCGAGAGGCATCACCGTCCCTGCTATACGAAAGCCCCATCCAGCCCTGTGCCACCCGGGGGGTTCCAGGGTGCTGAGATGGCTGACATTTTGCTCCGCTCAAGATGGTCACCGCGCAACGCAAAAACAGGCCAAAAACTGGCCAAAACGGGCCAAAACTGGCCATTTTTGGCTGCGCGAGCGAGCGGCGAGCGGCGGACAGCGAGCGAAGCGAGAGGCAGCACCGTCCCTGCTATACGAAAGCCCCATCCAGCCCTGTGCCACCCAGGGGGTTCCAGGGTGCTGAGATGGCTGACATTTTGCTCCGCACACGACGGTCACCGCGCGACGCAAGAACAGGCCAAAAACTGGCCAAAACGGCCCAAAAACGGGCCAAAACTGGCCATTTTTGGCTGCGCGAGCGAGCGGCGAGCGGCGGACAACGAGCGAAGCGAGAGGCAGCACCATCCCTGCTATACGAAAGCCCCATCCAGCCCTGTGCCACCCGGGGGGTTCCAGGGTGCTGAGATGGCTGACATTTTGCTCCGCTCACGACGGTCACCGCGCGACGCAAGAACAGCCCAAAAACAGGCCAAAACGGCCCAAAAACGGGACAAAACTGGCCATTTTTGGCTGCGCGAGCGAGCGGCGAGCGGCGAACAGCGAGCTAAGCGAGAGGCAGCACCGTCCCTGCTATACGAAAGCCCCATCCAGCCCTGTGCCACCCGGGGGGTTCCAGGGTGCTGAGATGGCTGACATTTTGCTCCGCTCACGACGGTCACCGCGCGACGCAAGAACAGCCCAAAAACAGGCCAAAACGGCCCAAAAACGGGCCAAAACTGGCCATTTTTGGCTGCGCGAGCGAGCAGCGAGCGGCGGACAGCGAGCGAAGCGAGAGGCATCACCGTCCCTATTATACGAAAGCCCCATCCAGCCCTGTGCCACCCGGGGGGTTCCAGGGTGCTGAGATGGCTGACATTTTGCTCCGCTCAAGATGGTCACCGCGCAACGCAAAAACAGGCCAAAAACTGGCCAAAACGGGCCAAAACTGGCCATTTTTGGCTGCGCGAGCGAGCGGCGAGCGGCGAACAGCGAGCGAAGCGAGAGGCAGCACCGTCCCTGCTATACGAAAGCCCCATCCAGCCCTGTGCCACCCGGGGGGTTCCAGGGTGCTGAGATGGCTGACATTTTGCTCCGCTCACGACGGTCACCGCGCGACGCAAGAACAGGCCAAAAACTGGCCAAAACGGCCCAAAAACGGGCCAAAACTGGCCATTTTTGGCTGCGCGAGCGAGCGGCGAGCGGCGGACAGCGAGCGAAGCGAGAGGCAGCACCGTCCCTGCTATACGAAAGCCCCATCCAGCCCTGTGCCACCCGGGGGGTTCCAGGGTGCTGAGATGGCTGACATTTTGCTCCGCTCACGACGGTCACCGCGCGACGCAAGAACAGCCCAAAAACAGGCCAAAACGGCCCAAAAACGGGACAAAACTGGCCATTTTTGGCTGCGCGAGCGAGCGGCGAGCGGCGGACAGCGAGCGAAGCGAGAGGCAGCACCGTCCCTGCTATACGAAAGCCCCATCCAGCCCTGTGCCACCCGGGGGGTTCCAGGGTGCTGAGATGGCTGACATTTTGCTCCGCTCACGACGGTCACCGCGCGACGCAAGAACAGCCCAAAAACAGGCCAAAACGGCCCAAAAACGGGCCAAAACTGGCCATTTTTGGCTGCGCGAGCGAGCAGCGAGCGGCGGACAGCGAGCGAAGCGAGAGGCATCACCGTCCCTGCTATACGAAAGCCCCATCCAGCCCTGTGCCACCCGGGGGGTTCCAGGGTGCTGAGATGGCTGACATTTTGCTCCGCTCAAGATGGTCACCGCGCAACGCAAAAACAGGCCAAAAACTGGCCAAAACGGGCCAAAACTGGCCATTTTTGGCTGCGCGAGCGAGCGGCGAGCGGCGAACAGCGAGCGAAGCGAGAGGCAGCACCGTCCCTGCTATACGAAAGCCCCATCCAGCCCTGTGCCACCCGGGGGGTTCCAG
>NW_027021348.1:2092500-2097500 GCF_036884655.1 Musa acuminata AAA Group | reverse complement strand
GCTCACGACGGTCACCGCGCGACGCAAGAACAGCCCAAAAACAGGCCAAAACGGCCCAAAAACGGGACAAAACTGGCCATTTTTGGCTGCGCGAGCGAGCGGCGAGCGGCGGACAGCGAGCGAAGCGAGAGGCAGCACCGTCCCTGCTATACGAAAGCCCCATCCAGCCCTGTGCCACCCGGGGGGTTCCAGGGTGCTGAGATGGCTGACATTTTGCTCCGCTCACGACGGTCACCGCGCGACGCAAGAACAGCCCAAAAACAGGCCAAAACGGCCCAAAAACGGGCCAAAACTGGCCATTTTTGGCTGCGCGAGCGAGCAGCGAGCGGCGGACAGCGAGCGAAGCGAGAGGCATCACCGTCCCTGCTATACGAAAGCCCCATCCAGCCCTGTGCCACCCGGGGGGTTCCAGGGTGCTGAGATGGCTGACATTTTGCTCCGCTCAAGATGGTCACCGCGCAACGCAAAAACAGGCCAAAAACTGGCCAAAACGGGCCAAAACTGGCCATTTTTGGCTGCGCGAGCGAGCGGCGAGCGGCGAACAGCGAGCGAAGCGAGAGGCAGCACCGTCCCTGCTATACGAAAGCCCCATCCAGCCCTGTGCCACCCGGGGGGTTCCAGGGTGCTGAGATGGCTGACATTTTGCTCCGCTCACGACAGTCACCGCGCGACGCAAGAACAGGCCAAAAACTGGCCAAAACGGCCCAAAAACGGGCCAAAACTGGCCATTTTTGGCTGCGCGAGCGAGCGGCGAGCGGCGGACAGCGAGCGAAGCGAGAGGCAGCACCGTCCCTGCTATACGAAAGCCCCATCCAGCCCTGTGCCACCCGGGGGGTTCCAGGGTGCTGAGATGGCTGACATTTTGCTCCGCTCACGACGGTCACCGCGCGACGCAAGAACAGGCCAAAAACTGGCCAAAACGGCCCAAAAACGGGACAAAACTGGCCATTTTTGGCTGCGCGAGCGAGCGGCGAGCGGCGGACAGCGAGCGAAGCGAGAGGCAGCACCGTCCCTGCTATACGAAAGCCCCATCCAGCCCTGTGCCACCCTGTAACGGACAAACTTCTAAACAAGATGTTGGATGTAATGCTTATGTCTGTCCGTTGTCTTTTGGCATGTTCATGCCTTGTACAGAATGTAAAGGGGCGGCCGAAGGCTTAATAGTCCCATTTTAGTTGGGTTGGTGGCCTCTTTAGGCTTGTAAATAAAGGTTGTGTCATGTGGACACGTTCGAGAGCTTTTCGGTCTGTAATGGACCATTTTACCCTTTGTTGTGCCACTATTCAGAGCTTGTAAAGTCTGTTTGTAATTTGCATTGTCTATGAAGTGTTTTTCGGACATGTTTGCTTGTGGATCCCGATTGAGGCGTTCTCTTTAACCTGTTCTCTCTTTTGTTGGTCCTAAGGGACAATGGGAGGCTTCGGGGAGGCTGACCTTTGCGGACGGACGCGCGAGGGTGCCGCACGCCTTAGGCAAAACCAGCTAAGGTCGTGACAGTGTGGTATCAGAGCGGGACAAGCACTCATAGAAACACTTGACATGCAAACGTGGGGGACCTAGCGGGGCTGCGTTGAGGGCAGTCAGCACACGCGCGACCGTTTGAGGGAAAACGGGCATGGAGATGTAGGGAAAAGAGTCGCTCAGAGGAGTGGGCATCTGAGATTGGCATTCAGAGGAATGGCCAACCCTTCGCGCAAGAGGCACCACGAGAACAGGCAAGCTTGGAAGAATTTGGAGCGCACAAAGGTTGGGATGGCTGAGTTTGAGCGACGGCTCAACGTTGACAACTTTACTTGATGGTGCTCAAGGCAAGCGAGGCGCTTGGCAAAGGACGAGACCATGCAAAGTGGAATGAGTTGCTCAGCGACCGAAAGAGTTGTGCAAAGCTCACAGAGGTGAGGGGAATTGCTAACTCGAAGAATTCGGTACTCATGCATGGGCTTGTATGCGGACGATGGATTGTTCGTGGCCATCCCAAGGCGGTCGAGACTCGGCGCCATGGAGCATTGAAACTTTCTCTTCGACATGCGAAGGATACGTCCGGAGGAGGCTGAAGTGTGCAACGAGTTCAGCATGTTGCTAGGCCTTGAGGGGTGCAGCGGTGGCTGTATTGACGTGGAGGCGCAATCTAGCAAGTGCGTTTGCAAGAGGCAGAACAATGCACAGTTTGTTCAGCAGATCGGAGTAGTCCAAGGGGATGGTGGTCTCCGAAACGAAGAGAGATGTTGCTCCAACGGGACAGTTATCCAGGAGGGATAAGTCTCAGCTCTCCAGAGGGAGAATCATGTGAGACGGACTTCACATGTTGAGGAGGAGTACCTCACAAACAACAACTCCACGAAGCTCGATGGACTGAGCAAGCGGCGAGGAGTCGTCGCATGATCTCGCTTGAGAGAATGCATTGGTGGATGCATTGCGAGATCAAGTGGGGGAGCGACCCAAAGCAACTCAAATGGAGGCACACTTGGAGTCGATATGGAGATCGGACTCAAGGGAGGGCTGACCCGTGGAATGGTGGGCGCGAGGGCCACCATCGACTCAATGCAGAAACGAGGAGCGGAGCAACTTGGGTGTAACTTGGCGAAGTACCCAAACCGCATGAAGGGAGCCAGCATAGAAGTTGGAACATGGAGCAGAGGCACAGCGCTTTCCCTAGACAGAGGTCAAGGACATGAACTCTTGCAGAGGCAGGAGTAGAATCATGCTGTTCCTTGGGTCCTTCATTCTGACAGAGCGGACTCATCTTGCATGGTGCCAAAGACGAAGGGAGCTTCGGGGCACATGCACCTTATCTCGGAGGAGCATTCGATGGAGGAACTAAGGCGACTCAATTTGCGGAGGCGAAGTTGGGTACAGAAGGCCTTAGCACGGGGCAAGAGGACGCAGAGGTGGGTACTCTTGAAGAATATGCCACAGTGTTGCCATTCGAGTTGCTATGAAGGAAGCGGTGCGCAGTGGAGATTGTGCTGGTAGGGGCAGAGGCCCAGGATCCAGACAATGGTGCACAAATTACATTGAAGTCGGTGGACTTCGGGAGCTACTAGGCGACGGACTGTCCTAGAGCGGTGCTTCATCTAGGTGTGACCCAAGAGTGGGTGGATGAAGGTCGATTGCCAAAGGAGCGAACAAAATCGAAGGTGGAGGAGACCCTGCGATGTATTGGCAGAGGCCACACATGGAGGGTTCACAATTCGAGTTTATTCCACAAGGATCAGAATGCAATGGAGATGTCACCAGGAGGTGACATGGTGCAGCGGATCGTGGTGGAACAGTTCATGGCAATGCGACACACACGACATAGTCCCGTGAGGGATGAGATCATATGGAGGTATGATCGGGAGCTACTGGGAGCTCCGCTTTGGTGAACAACACGACGGCAAGAAGGGCTATGGATTCAAGGAGTGAAGGCCATGGTACCGCAGAGGCGGGTCTTCCGGGCGTGCACCGAATTTTGCATCGGATGAAAACCTTGGTCATCAGCATATGGGGGCTGGGTTCCACCAAGGGAAAAGTTCGAATGCAAGTACCAGTGAGTCCCATGAGAGGGACTTGATCATGCAGAGGTATGATCGAAGCAGCTGGAGAGTTGGACTGCTCCAGAACTCATATTCGCTTAAGGGAGCCCGACAAGTCAGAGGACAAGGTCGAGTAAGCGAACGTTGCTACCAAGGAAGCTAAGGAGAACAGAATCGGTGCAAACCCTACAATGTGATGGCAGAGGCCATGCATGGGAGTTGCAGTCTGTCTTTCCATCGACCAAACAGACTGCTTGGAGAACACAGAGGTGTTGAAGCAGGAGGTCGAAAGGGGCGAGGAAGCGACGATGAGTCCAGAGGGACTTAGCTACCCAAAATCAAGCATCAGTTAGAATGGAGGTGGACTCAGAGGAGTGCCACGGAGACATCTCTACTGATTGTGAAGGAAAGGGATACAGAGGCGAAGCGAGGGATAGTAGGGCCATGGGCATGGCAGCGCCATGGTACCGCAGAGGCGGGACTTCCGTGCAAGTCATTGATCCCTTGCTCTCACGGAGGGAGAGCGCTTGGTCGTGAAAGGGGCCGAGGAGGTGGAGCATGCAGAGGCAATCTCCAAGTACCGAGACAAGGCTGAAGGGCAGAGGCCAAGAAACTTCGTAAGACCGGTGTCAACAAGTTTCTCATCAAGATAGCCGTAAGTGAAGGACTTCGGGTCATGCAAGAGTGCACGACCAAGGAACGAAGCAGGCAGTACGTGGTGCTGTACCTTTGCTACTCAGTGGAGTAGGCGGCAGGGTTGATGGAGAAGACGGTACAATCCCAGAGGCGACCTCATCTATCAGAGAATTACTCCAAGTTGGGGTGAAAACTTCCTGCATTCCAGAAGTTCAATGGCATTGAGAAGGTGAATCACAGTAGCTAACTCAACGCAAGGAGTGCAAACACTTCAAGTGCTTCAGAAGTGTGAGCAAAGAGCAGGCGAAGGCCAGTAACCAGCTCAATGCATGAAGTACAACCTCGAGGAGGCGGGCGAAGTCAAGTAACCTTTGCCTTCTCAACTCTTAAGAGAATGGGCGAAACCGAGTACCCCAGTTCTCTTATCTATCCAGCAGAGGAGCTCTGCACAAGTTCAAAGACCCTTCGAAGATAATGGAAGACAATAGTTGTCAAAATCCTCACCAACGGTGATCAGTGCTACTGAGAGTAGATTGTCCGCTTCATTTCCCAACGAAATGCCAATCGAAAGCGGAAGTGATGCGAACCTACTTGGATGTGACAACTAACTGAAAGAAGAGTCAATGAGCAGATTTTGTGGAGGAAGGACCCAAAACTTCAGAAGTTTGCGAGGCGATGCTCGTTAAAGCTCCAACAAGCATCCACCCAGTTCAAGCAGCATGTGGAAATTTTGAGAAACTGGCGCAGTAAGAATGGTCTTTTCCTTCATTTGGTGGATCCGCAGGAATCAACGAGGATCAATACAACTCAGCCAACCCCACACCAGAGTCAGAGTCATTGGCGAGTTGA
>NW_027021348.1:2060000-2062500 GCF_036884655.1 Musa acuminata AAA Group | reverse complement strand
AAAAACTGGCCAAAACGGCCCAAAAACGGGCCAAAACTGGCCATTTTTGGCTGCGCGAGCGAGCGGCGAACAGCGAGCGAAGCGAGAGGCAGCACCGTCCCTGCTATACGAAAGCCCCATCCAGCCCTGTGCCACCCGGGGGGTTCCAGGGTGCTGAGATGGCTGACATTTTGCTCCGCTCACGACGGTCACCGCGCGACGCAAGAACAGGCCAAAAACTGGCCAAACCGGCCCAAAAACGGGCCAAAACTGGCCATTTTTGGCTGCGCGAGCGAGCGGCGAGCGGCGGACAGCGAGCGAAGCGAGAGGCAGCACCGTCCCTGCTATACGAAAGCCCCATCCAGCCCTGTGCCACCCGGGGGGTTCCAGGGTGCTGAGATGGCTGTCATTTTGCTCCGCTCACGACGGTCACCGTGCAACGCAAGAACAGGCCAAAAACTGGCCAAAACTGCCCAAAAACGGGCCAAAACTGGCCATTTTTGGCTGCGCGAGCGAGCAGCGAGCGGCGGACAGCGAGCGAAGCGAGAGGCATCACCGTCCCTGCTATACGAAAGCCCCATCCAGCCCTGTGCCACCCGGGGGGTTCCAGGGTGCTGAGATGGCTGACATTTTGCTCCGCTCAAGATGGTCACCGCGCAACGCAAAAACAGGCCAAAAACTGGCCAAAACGGGCCAAAACTGGCCATTTTTGGCTGCGCGAGCGAGCGGCGAGCGGCGGACAGCGAGCGAAGCGAGAGGCAGCACCGTCCCTGCTATACGAAAGCCCCATCCAGCCCTGTGCCACCCAGGGGGTTCCAGGGTGCTGAGATGGCTGACATTTTGCTCCGCTCACGACGGTCACCGCGCGACGCAAGAACAGGCCAAAAACTGGCCAAAACGGCCCAAAAACGGGCCAAAACTGGCCATTTTTGGCTGCGCGAGCGAGCGGCGAGCGGCGGACAACGAGCGAAGCGAGAGGCAGCACCATCCCTGCTATACGAAAGCCCCATCCAGCCCTGTGCCACCCGGGGGGTTCCAGGGTGCTGAGATGGCTGACATTTTGCTCCGCTCACGACGGTCACCGCGCGACGCAAGAACAGCCCAAAAACAGGCCAAAACGGCCCAAAAACGGGACAAAACTGGCCATTTTTGGCTGCGCGAGCGAGCGGCGAGCGGCGGACAGCGAGCTAAGCGAGAGGCAGCACCGTCCCTGCTATACGAAAGCCCCATCCAGCCCTGTGCCACCCGGGGGGTTCCAGGGTGCTGAGATGGCTGACATTTTGCTCCGCTCACGACGGTCACCGCGCGACGCAAGAACAGCCCAAAAACAGGCCAAAACGGCCCAAAAACGGGCCAAAACTGGCCATTTTTGGCTGCGCGAGCGAGCAGCGAGCGGCGGACAGCGAGCGAAGCGAGAGGCATCACCGTCCCTGCTATACGAAAGCCCCATCCAGCCCTGTGCCACCCGGGGGGTTCCAGGGTGCTGAGATGGCTGACATTTTGCTCCGCTCAAGATGGTCACCGCGCAACGCAAAAACAGGCCAAAAACTGGCCAAAACGGGCCAAAACTGGCCATTTTTGGCTGCGCGAGCGAGCGGCGAGCGGCGAACAGCGAGCGAAGCGAGAGGCAGCACCGTCCCTGCTATACGAAAGCCCCATCCAGCCCTGTGCCACCCGGGGGGTTCCAGGGTGCTGAGATGGCTGACATTTTGCTCCGCTCACGACGGTCACCGCGCGACGCAAGAACAGGCCAAAAACTGGCCAAAACGGCCCAAAAACGGGCCAAAACTGGCCATTTTTGGCTGCGCGAGCGAGCGGCGAGCGGCGGACAGCGAGCGAAGCGAGAGGCAGCACCGTCCCTGCTATACGAAAGCCCCATCCAGCCCTGTGCCACCCGGGGGGTTCCAGGGTGTTGAGATGGCTGACATTTTGCTCCGCTCACGACGGTCACCGCGCGACGCAAGAACAGCCCAAAAACAGGCCAAAACGGCCCAAAAACGGGACAAAACTGGCCATTTTTGGCTGCGCGAGCGAGCGGCGAGCGGCGGACAGCGAGCGAAGCGAGAGGCAGCACCGTCCCTGCTATACGAAAGCCCCATCCAGCCCTGTGCCACCCGGGGGGTTCCAGGGTGCTGAGATGGCTGACATTTTGCTCCGCTCACGACGGTCACCGCGCGACGCAAGAACAGCCCAAAAACAGGCCAAAACGGCCCAAAAACGGGCCAAAACTGGCCATTTTTGGCTGCGCGAGCGAGCAGCGAGCGGCGGACAGCGAGCGAAGCGAGAGGCATCACCGTCCCTGCTATACGAAAGCCCCATCCAGCCCTGTGCCACCCGGGGGGTTCCAGGGTGCTGAGATGGCTGACATTTTGCTCCGCTCAAGATGGTCACCGCGCAACGCAAAAACAGGCCAAAAACTGGCCAAAACGGGCCAAAACTGGCCATTTTTGGCTGCGCGAGCGAGCGGCGAGCGGCGAACAGCGAGCGAAGCGAGAGGCAGCACCGTCCCTGCTATACGAAA
>NW_027021348.1:2052500-2055000 GCF_036884655.1 Musa acuminata AAA Group | reverse complement strand
GAGAACGGGTTAAAGAGAACGCCTCAATCGGGATCCACAAGCAAACATGTCCGAAAAACACTTCATAGACAATGCAAATTACAAACAGACTTTACAAGCTCTGAATAGTGGCACAACAAAGGGTAAAATGGTCCATTACAGACCGAAAAGCTCTCGAACGTGTCCACATGACACAACCTTTATTTACAAGCCTAAAGAGGCCACCAACCCAACTAAAATGGGACTATTAAGCCTTCGGCCGCCCCTTTACATTCTGTACAAGGCATGAACATGCCAAAAGACAACGGACAGACATAAGCATTACATCCAACATCTTGTTTAGAAGTTTGTCCGTTACATTCTCCCCCACTTATCCCTTCGACGTCCTCGTCGAAGCCTTTGTGAACACTGCAACTCTTCGCCTTTGCTGAGTCTTCAATCTTTCGCTCCAGCTGCAATGCACCTCCTGGCTCCCAGCTGCTCTCCGCTGCTGTTTCTGAGTAGTCGAACCTTTGATCCGCCATGCTGCTTCAACTCGCCAATGACTCTGACTCTGGTGTGGGGTTGGCTGAGTTGTGTTGATCCTTGTCGATTCTTGCGGATCCACCAAATGAAGGAAAAGACCATTCTTACTGCGCCAGTTTCTCAAAATTTCCACATGCTGCTTGAACTGGGTGGATGCTTGTTGGAGCTTTAACGAGCATCGCCTCGCAAACTTCTGAAGTTTTGGGTCCTTCCTCCACAAAATCTGCTCATTGACTCTTCTTTCAGTTAGTTGTCACATCCAAGTAGGTTCGCATCACTTCCGCTTTCGATTGGCATTTCGTTGGGAAATGAAGCGGACAATCTACTCTCAATAGCACTGATCACCGTTGGTGAGGATTTTGACAACTATTGTCTTCCATTATCTTCGAAGGGTCTTTGAACTTGTGTAGAGCTCCTCTGCTGGATAGATAAGAGAACTGGGGTACTCGGTTTCGCCCATTCTCTTAAGAGTTGAGAAGGCAAAGGTTACTTGACTTCGCCCGCCTCCTCGAGGTTGTACTTCATGCATCGAGCTGGTTACTGGCCTTCGCCTGCTCTTTGCTCACACTTCTGAAGCACTTGAAGTGTTTGCACTCCTTGCGTTGAGTTAGCTACTGTGATTCACCTTCTCAATGCCATTGAACTTCTGGAATGCAGGAAGTTTTCACCCCAACTTGGAGTAATTCTCTGATAGATGAGGTCGCCTCTGGGATTGTACCGTCTTCTCCATCAACCCTGCCGCCTACTCCACTGAGTAGCAAAGGTACAGCACCACGTACTGCCTGCTTCGTTCCTTGGTCGTGCACTCTTGCATGACCCGAAGTCCTTCACTTACGGCTATCTTGATGAGAAACTTGTTGACACCGGTCTTACGAAGTTTCTTGGCCTCTGCCCTTCAGCCTTGTCTCGGTACTTGGAGATTGCCTCTGCATGCTCCACCTCCTCGGCCCCTTTCACGACCAAGCGCTCTCCCTCCGTGAGAGCAAGGGATCAATGACTTGCACGGAAGTCCCGCCTCTGCGGTACCATGGCGCTGCCATGCCCATGGCCCTACTATCCGTCGCTTCGCCTCTGTATCCCTTTCCTTCACAATCAGTAGAGATGTCTCCGTGGCACTCCTCTGAGTCCACCTCCATTCTAACTGATGCTTGATTTTGGGTAGCTAAGTCCCTCTGGACTCATCGTCGCTTCCTCGCCCCTTTCGACCTCCTGCTTCAACACCTCTGTGTTCTCCAAGCAGTCTGTTTGGTCGATGGAAAGACAGACTGCAACTCCCATGCATGGCCTCTGCCATCACATTGTAGGGTTTGCACTGATTCTGTTCTCCTTAGCTTCCTTGGTAGCAACGTTCGCTTACTCGACCTTGTCCTCTGACTTGTCGGGCTCCCTTAAGCGAATGTGAGCTCTGGAGCAGTCCAACTCTCCAGCTGCTTCGATCATACCTCTGCATGATCAAGTCCCTCTCATGGGACTCACTGGTACTTGCATTCGAACTCTTCCCTTGGTGGAACCCAGCCCCCATATGCTGATGACCAAGGTTTTCATCCGATGCAAAATTCGGTGCACGCCCGGAAGACCCGCCTCTGCGGTACCATGGCCTTCACTCCTTGAATCCATAGCCCTTCTTGCCGTCGTGTTGTTCACCAAAGCGGAGCTCCCAGTAGCTCCCGATCATACCTCCATATGATCTCATCCCTCACGGGACATGTCGTGTGTGTCGCATTGCCACGAACTGTTCCACCACGATCCGCTGCACCATGTCGCCTCCTGGTGACATCTCCATTGCATTCTGATACTTGTGGAATAAACTCGAATTGTGAACCCCCCCATGTGTGGCCTCTGCCAATACATCGCAGGGTCTCCTCCACCTTCGATTTTGTTCGCTCCTTTGGCAATCGACCTTCATCCACCCACTCTTGGGTCACACCTAGATGAAGCACCGCTCTAGGACAGTCCGTCGCCTAGTAGCTCCCGAAGTCCACCGACTTCACTGTAA
>NW_027021348.1:2025000-2027500 GCF_036884655.1 Musa acuminata AAA Group | reverse complement strand
AAACGGGCCAAAACTGGCCATTTTTGGCTGCGCGAGCGAGCAGCGAGCGGCGGACAGCGAGCGAAGCGAGAGGCATCACCGTCCCTGCTATACGAAAGCCCCATCCAGCCCTGTGCCACCCGGGGGGTTCCAGGGTGCTGAGATGGCTGACATTTTGCTCCGCTCAAGATGGTCACCGCGCAACGCAAAAACAGGCCAAAAACTGGCCAAAACGGGCCAAAACTGGCCATTTTTGGCTGCGCGAGCGAGCGGCGAGCGGCGGACAGCGAGCGAAGCGAGAGGCAGCACCGTCCCTGCTATACGAAAGCCCCATCCAGCCCTGTGCCACCCAGGGGGTTCCAGGGTGCTGAGATGGCTGACATTTTGCTCCGCTCACGACGGTCACCGCGCGACGCAAGAACAGGCCAAAAACTGGCCAAAACGGCCCAAAAACGGGCCAAAACTGGCCATTTTTGGCTGCGCGAGCGAGCGGCGAGCGGCGGACAACGAGCGAAGCGAGAGGCAGCACCATCCCTGCTATACGAAAGCCCCATCCAGCCCTGTGCCACCCGGGGGGTTCCAGGGTGCTGAGATGGCTGACATTTTGCTCCGCTCACGACGGTCACCGCGCGACGCAAGAACAGCCCAAAAACAGGCCAAAACGGCCCAAAAACGGGACAAAACTGGCCATTTTTGGCTGCGCGAGCGAGCGGCGAGCGGCGGACAGCGAGCTAAGCGAGAGGCAGCACCGTCCCTGCTATACGAAAGCCCCATCCAGCCCTGTGCCACCCGGGGGGTTCCAGGGTGCTGAGATGGCTGACATTTTGCTCCGCTCACGACGGTCACCGCGCGACGCAAGAACAGCCCAAAAACAGGCCAAAACGGCCCAAAAACGGGCCAAAACTGGCCATTTTTGGCTGCGCGAGCGAGCAGCGAGCGGCGGACAGCGAGCGAAGCGAGAGGCATCACCGTCCCTGCTATACGAAAGCCCCATCCAGCCCTGTGCCACCCGGGGGGTTCCAGGGTGCTGAGATGGCTGACATTTTGCTCCGCTCAAGATGGTCACCGCGCAACGCAAAAACAGGCCAAAAACTGGCCAAAACGGGCCAAAACTGGCCATTTTTGGCTGCGCGAGCGAGCGGCGAGCGGCGAACAGCGAGCGAAGCGAGAGGCAGCACCGTCCCTGCTATACGAAAGCCCCATCCAGCCCTGTGCCACCCGGGGGGTTCCAGGGTGCTGAGATGGCTGACATTTTGCTCCGCTCACGACGGTCACCGCGCGACGCAAGAACAGGCCAAAAACTGGCCAAAACGGCCCAAAAACGGGCCAAAACTGGCCATTTTTGGCTGCGCGAGCGAGCGGCGAGCGGCGGACAGCGAGCGAAGCGAGAGGCAGCACCGTCCCTGCTATACGAAAGCCCCATCCAGCCCTGTGCCACCCGGGGGGTTCCAGGGTGCTGAGATGGCTGACATTTTGCTCCGCTCACGACGGTCACCGCGCGACGCAAGAACAGCCCAAAAACAGGCCAAAACGGCCCAAAAACGGGACAAAACTGGCCATTTTTGGCTGCGCGAGCGAGCGGCGAGCGGCGGACAGCGAGCGAAGCGAGAGGCAGCACCGTCCCTGCTATACGAAAGCCCCATCCAGCCCTGTGCCACCCGGGGGGTTCCAGGGTGCTGAGATGGCTGACATTTTGCTCCGCTCACGACGGTCACCGCGCGACGCAAGAACAGCCCAAAAACAGGCCAAAACGGCCCAAAAACGGGCCAAAACTGGCCATTTTTGGCTGCGCGAGCGAGCAGCGAGCGGCGGACAGCGAGCGAAGCGAGAGGCATCACCGTCCCTGCTATACGAAAGCCCCATCCAGCCCTGTGCCACCCGGGGGGTTCCAGGGTGCTGAGATGGCTGACATTTTGCTCCGCTCAAGATGGTCACCGCGCAACGCAAAAACAGGCCAAAAACTGGCCAAAACGGGCCAAAACTGGCCATTTTTGGCTGCGCGAGCGAGCGGCGAGCGGCGAACAGCGAGCGAAGCGAGAGGCAGCACCGTCCCTGCTATACGAAAGCCCCATCCAGCCCTGTGCCACCCGGGGGGTTCCAGGGTGCTGAGATGGCTGACATTTTGCTCCGCTCACGACAGTCACCGCGCGACGCAAGAACAGGCCAAAAACTGGCCAAAACGGCCCAAAAACGGGCCAAAACTGGCCATTTTTGGCTGCGCGAGCGAGCGGCGAGCGGCGGACAGCGAGCGAAGCGAGAGGCAGCACCGTCCCTGCTATACGAAAGCCCCATCCAGCCCTGTGCCACCCGGGGGGTTCCAGGGTGCTGAGATGGCTAACATTTTGCTCCGCTCACGACGGTCACCGCGCGACGCAAGAACAGGCCAAAAACTGGCCAAAACGGCCCAAAAACGGGACAAAACTGGCCATTTTTGGCTGCGCGAGCGAGCGGCGAGCGGCGGACAGCGAGCGAAGCGAGAGGCAGCACCGTCCCTGCTATACGAAAGCCCCATCCAGCCCTG
>NW_027021348.1:1977500-1985000 GCF_036884655.1 Musa acuminata AAA Group | reverse complement strand
CCAAAACTGGCCATTTTTGGCTGCGCGAGCGAGCGGCGAGCGACGGACAGCAAGCAAAGCGAGAGGCAGCACAGTCCCTGCTATACGAAAGCCCCATCCAGCCCTGTGCCACCCGGGGGGTTCCAGGGTGCTGAGATGGCTGACATTTTGCTCCGCTCACGACGGTCACCGCGCAACGCAAGAACAGGCCAAAAACTGGCCAAAACGGCCCAAAAACGGGCCAAAACTGGCCATTTTTGGCTGCGCGAGCGAGCGGCGAACAGCGAGCGAAGCGAGAGGCAGCACCGTCCCTGCTATACGAAAGCCCCATCCAGCCCTGTGCCACCCAGGGGGTTCCAGGGTGCTGAGATGGCTGACATTTTGCTCCGCTCACGACGGTCACCGCGCGACGCAAGAACAGGCCAAAAACTGGCCAAACCGGCCCAAAAACGGGCCAAAACTGGCCATTTTTGGCTGCGCGAGCGAGCGGCGAGCGGCGGACAGCGAGCGAAGCGAGAGGCAGCACCGTCCCTGCTATACGAAAGCCCCATCCAGCCCTGTGCCACCCGGGGGGTTCCAGGGTGCTGAGATGGCTGTCATTTTGCTCCGCTCACGACGGTCACCGTGCAACGCAAGAACAGGCCAAAAACTGGCCAAAACTGCCCAAAAACGGGCCAAAACTGGCCATTTTTGGCTGCGCGAGCGAGCAGCGAGCGGCGGACAGCGAGCGAAGCGAGAGGCATCACCGTCCCTGCTATACGAAAGCCCCATCCAGCCCTGTGCCACCCGGGGGGTTCCAGGGTGCTGAGATGGCTGACATTTTGCTCCGCTCAAGATGGTCACCGCGCAACGCAAAAACAGGCCAAAAACTGGCCAAAACGGGCCAAAACTGGCCATTTTTGGCTGCGCGAGCGAGCGGCGAGCGGCGGACAGCGAGCGAAGCGAGAGGCAGCACCGTCCCTGCTATACGAAAGCCCCATCCAGCCCTGTGCCACCCAGGGGGTTCCAGGGTGCTGAGATGGCTGACATTTTGCTCCGCTCACGACGGTCACCGCGCGACGCAAGAACAGGCCAAAAACTGGCCAAAACGGCCCAAAAACGGGCCAAAACTGGCCATTTTTGGCTGCGCGAGCGAGCGGCGAGCGGCGGACAACGAGCGAAGCGAGAGGCAGCACCATCCCTGCTATACGAAAGCCCCATCCAGCCCTGTGCCACCCGGGGGGTTCCAGGGTGCTGAGATGGCTGACATTTTGCTCCGCTCACGACGGTCACCGCGCGACGCAAGAACAGCCCAAAAACAGGCCAAAACGGCCCAAAAACGGGACAAAACTGGCCATTTTTGGCTGCGCGAGCGAGCGGCGAGCGGCGGACAGCGAGCTAAGCGAGAGGCAGCACCGTCCCTGCTATACGAAAGCCCCATCCAGCCCTGTGCCACCCGGGGGGTTCCAGGGTGCTGAGATGGCTGACATTTTGCTCCGCTCACGACGGTCACCGCGCGACGCAAGAACAGCCCAAAAACAGGCCAAAACGGCCCAAAAACGGGCCAAAACTGGCCATTTTTGGCTGCGCGAGCGAGCAGCGAGCGGCGGACAGCGAGCGAAGCGAGAGGCATCACCGTCCCTGCTATACGAAAGCCCCATCCAGCCCTGTGCCACCCGGGGGGTTCCAGGGTGCTGAGATGGCTGACATTTTGCTCCGCTCAAGATGGTCACCGCGCAATGCAAAAACAGGCCAAAAACTGGCCAAAACGGGCCAAAACTGGCCATTTTTGGCTGCGCGAGCGAGCGGCGAGCGGCGAACAGCGAGCGAAGCGAGAGGCAGCACCGTCCCTGCTATACGAAAGCCCCATCCAGCCCTGTGCCACCCGGGGGGTTCCAGGGTGCTGAGATGGCTGACATTTTGCTCCGCTCACGACGGTCACCGCGCGACGCAAGAACAGGCCAAAAACTGGCCAAAACGGCCCAAAAACGGGCCAAAACTGGCCATTTTTGGCTGCGCGAGCGAGCGGCGAGCGGCGGACAGCGAGCGAAGCGAGAGGCAGCACCGTCCCTGCTATACGAAAGCCCCATCCAGCCCTGTGCCACCCGGGGGGTTCCAGGGTGCTGAGATGGCTGACATTTTGCTCCGCTCACGACGGTCACCGCGCGACGCAAGAACAGCCCAAAAACAGGCCAAAACGGCCCAAAAACGGGACAAAACTGGCCATTTTTGGCTGCGCGAGCGAGCGGCGAGCGGCGGACAGCGAGCGAAGCGAGAGGCAGCACCGTCCCTGCTATACGAAAGCCCCATCCAGCCCTGTGCCACCCGGGGGGTTCCAGGGTGCTGAGATGGCTGACATTTTGCTCCGCTCACGACGGTCACCGCGCGACGCAAGAACAGCCCAAAAACAGGCCAAAACGGCCCAAAAACGGGCCAAAACTGGCCATTTTTGGCTGCGCGAGCGAGCAGCGAGCGGCGGACAGCGAGCGAAGCGAGAGGCATCACCGTCCCTGCTATACGAAAGCCCCATCCAGCCCTGTGCCACCCGGGGGGTTCCAGGGTGCTGAGATGGCTGACATTTTGCTCCGCTCAAGATGGTCACCGCGCAACGCAAAAACAGGCCAAAAACTGGCCAAAACGGGCCAAAACTGGCCATTTTTGGCTGCGCGAGCGAGCGGCGAGCGGCGAACAGCGAGCGAAGCGAGAGGCAGCACCGTCCCTGCTATACGAAAGCCCCATCCAGCCCTGTGCCACCCGGGGGGTTCCAGGGTGCTGAGATGGCTGACATTTTGCTCCGCTCACGACAGTCACCGCGCGACGCAAGAACAGGCCAAAAACTGGCCAAAACGGCCCAAAAACGGGCCAAAACTGGCCATTTTTGGCTGCGCGAGCGAGCGGCGAGCGGCGGACAGCGAGCGAAGCGAGAGGCAGCACCGTCCCTGCTATACGAAAGCCCCATCCAGCCCTGTGCCACCCGGGGGGTTCCAGGGTGCTGAGATGGCTGACATTTTGCTCCGCTCACGACGGTCACCGCGCGACGCAAGAACAGGCCAAAAACTGGCCAAAACGGCCCAAAAACGGGACAAAACTGGCCATTTTTGGCTGCGCGAGCGAGCGGCGAGCTGTAACGGACAAACTTCTAAACAAGATGTTGGATGTAATGCTTATGTCTGTCCGTTGCCTTTTGGCATGTTCATGCCTTGTACAGAATGTAAAGGGGCGGCCGAAGGCTTAATAGTCCCATTTTAGTTGGGTTGGTGGCCTCTTTAGGCTTGTAAATAAAGGTTGTGTCATTTGGACACGTTCGAGAGCTTTTCGGTCTGTAATGGACCATTTTACCCTTTGTTGTGCCACTATTCAGAGCTTGTAAAGTCTGTTTGTAATTTGCATTGTCTATGAAGTGTTTTTCGGACATGTTTGCTTGTGGATCCCGATTGAGGCGTTCTCTTTAACCCGTTCTCTCTTTTGTTGGTCCTAAGGGACAATGGGAGGCTTCGGGGAGGCTGACCTTTGCGGACGGACGCGCGAGGGTGCCGCACGCCTTAGGCAAAACCAGCTAAGGTCGTGACAGTGTGGTATCAGAGCGGGACAAGCACTCATAGAAACACTTGACATGCAAACGTGGGGGACCTAGCGGGGCTGCGTTGAGGGCAGTCAGCACACGCGCGACCGTTTGAGGGAAAACGGGCATGGAGATGTAGGGAAAAGAGTCGCTCAGAGGAGCGGGCATCTGAGATTGGCATTCAGAGGAATGGCCAACCCTTCGCGCAAGAGGCACCACGAGAACAGGCAAGCTTGGAAGAATTTGGAGCGCACAAAGGTTGGGATGGCTGAGTTTGAGCTACGGCTCAACGTTGACAACTTTACTTGATGGTGCTCAAGGCAAGCGAGGCGCTTGGCAAAGGACGAGACCATGCAAAGTGGAATGAGTTGCTCAGCGACCGAAAGAGTTGTGCAAAGCTCACAGAGGTGAGGGGAATTGCTAACTCGAAGAATTCGGTACTCATGCATGGGCTTGTATGCGGACGATGGATTGTTCGTGGCCATCCCAAGGCGGTCGAGACTCGGCGCCATGGAGCATTGAAACTTTCTCTTCGACATGCGAAGGATACGTCCGGAGGAGGCTGAAGTGTGCAACGAGTTCAGCATGTTGCTAGGCCTTGAGGGGTGCAGCGGTGGCTGTATTGACGTGGAGGCGCAATCTAGTAAGTGCGTTTGCAAGAGGCAGAACAATGCACAGTTTGTTTAGCAGATCGGAGTAGTCCAAGGGGATGGTGGTCTCCGAAACGAAGAGAGATGTTGCTCCAACGGGACAGTTATCCAGGAGGGATAAGTCTCAGCTCTCCAGAGGGAGAATCATGTGAGACGGACTTCACATGTTGAGGAGGAGTACCTCACAAACAACAACTCCACGAAGCTCGATGGACTGAGCAAGCGGCGAGGAGTCGTCGCATGATCTCGCTTGAGAGAATGCATTGGTGGATGCATTGCGAGATCAAGTGGGGGAGCGACCCAAAGCAACTCAAATGGAGGCACACTTGGAGTCGATATGGAGATCGGACTCAAGGGAGGGCTGACCCGTGGAATGGTGGGCGCGAGGGCCACCATCGACTCAATGCAAAAACGAGGAGCGGAGCAACTTGGGTGTAACTTGGCGAAGTACCCAAGCCGCATGAAGGGAGCCAGCATAGAAGTTGGAACATGGAGCAGAGGCACAGCGCTTTCCCTAGACAGAGGTCAAGGACATGAACTCTTGCAGAGGCAGGAGTAGAATCATGCTGTTCCCTGGGTCCTTCATTCTGACAGAGCGGACTCATCTTGCATGGTGCCAAAGACGAAGGGAGCTTCAGGGCACATGCACCTTATCTCGGAGGAGCATTCGATGGAGGAACTAAGGCGACTCAATTTGCGGAGGCGAAGTTGGGTACAGAAGGCCTTAGCACGGGGCAAGAGGACGCAGAGGCGGGTACTCTTGAAGAATATGCCACAGTGTTGCCATTTGAGTTGCTATGAAGAGAGCAGTGCGCAGCGGAGATTGTGCTGGTAGGGGCAGAGGCCCAGGATCCAGGCAATGGTGCACAAATTACAGCGAAGTCGGTGGACTTCGGGAGCTACTAGGCGACGGACTGTCCTAGAGCGGTGCTTCATCTAGGTGTGACCCAAGAGTGGGTGGATGAAGGTCAATTGCCAAAGGAGCGAACAAAATCGAAGGTGGAGGAGACCCTGCGATGTATTGGCAGAGGCCACACATGGAGGGTTCACAATTCGAGTTTATTCCACAAGGATCAGAATGCAATGGAGATGTCACCAGGAGGCGACATGGTGCAGCGGATCGTGGTGGAACAGTTCGTGGCAATGCGACACACACGACATAGTCCCGTGAGGGATGAGATCATATGGAGGTATGATCGGGAGCTACTGGGAGCTCCGCTTTGGTGAACAACACGACGGCAAGAAGGGCTATGGATTCAAGGAGTGAAGGCCATGGTACCGCAGAGGCGGGTCTTCCGGGCGTGCACCGAATTTTACATCGGATGAAAACCTTGGTCATCAGCATATGGGGGCTGGGTTCCACCAAGGGAAAAGTTCGAATGCAAGTACCAGTGAGTCCCATGAGAGGGACTTGATCATGCAGAGGTATGATCGAAGCAGCTGGAGAGTTGGACTGCTCCAGAGCTCATATTCGCTTAAGGGAGCCCGACAAGTCAGAGGACAAGGTCGAGTAAGCGAACGTTGCTACCAAGGAAGCTAAGGAGAACAGAATCGGTGCAAACCCTACAATGTGATGGCAGAGGCCATGCATGGGAGTTGCAGTCTGTCTTTCCATCGACCAAACAGACTGCTTGGAGAACACAGAGGTGTTGAAGCAGGAGGTCGAAAGGGGCGAGGAAGCGACGATGAGTCCAGAGGGACTTAGCTACCCAAAATCAAGCATCAGTTAGAATGGAGGTGGACTCAGAGGAGTGCCACGGAGACATCTCTACTGATTGTGAAGGAAAGGGATACAGAGGCGAAGCGACGGATAGTAGGGCCATGGGCATGGCAGCGCCATGGTACCGCAGAGGCGGGACTTCCGTGCAAGTCATTGATCCCTTGCTCTCACGGAGGGAGAGCGCTTGGTCGTGAAAGGGGCCGAGGAGGTGGAGCATGCAGAGGCAATCTCCAAGTATCGAGACAAGGCTGAAGGGCAGAGGCCAAGAAACTTCGTAAGACCGGTGTCAACAAGTTTCTCATCAAGATAGCCGTAAGTGAAGGACTTTGGGTCATGCAAGAGTGCACGACCAAGGAACGAAGCAGGCAGTACGTGGTGCTGTACCTTTGCTACTCAGTGGAGTAGGCGGCAGGGTTGATGGAGAAGACGGTACAATCCCAGAGGCGACCTCATCTATCAGAGAATTACTCCAAGTTGGGGTGAAAACTTCCTGCATTCCAGAAGTTCAATGGCATTGAGAAGGTGAATCACAGTAGCTAACTCAACGCAAGGAGTGCAAACACTTCAAGTGCTTCAGAAGTGTGAGCAAAGAGCAGGCGAAGGCCAGTAACCAGCTCGATGCATGAAGTACAACCTCGAGGAGGCGGGCGAAGTCAAGTAACCTTTGCCTTCTCAACTCTTAAGAGAATGGGCGAAACCGAGTACCCCAGTTCTCTCATCTATCCAGCAGAGGAGCTCTGCACAAGTTCAAAGACCCTTCGAAGATAATGGAAGACAATAGTTGTCAAAATCCTCACCAACGGTGATCAGTGCTACTGAGAGTAGATTGTCCGCTTCATTTCCCAACGAAATGCCAATCGAAAGCGGAAGTGATGCGAACCTACTTGGATGTGACAACTAACTGAAAGAAGAGTCAATGAGCAGATTTTGTGGAGGAAGGACCCAAAACTTCAGAAGTTTGCGAGGCGATGCTCGTTAAAGCTCCAACAAGCATCCACCCAGTTCAAGCAGCATGTGGAAATTTTGAGAAACTGGCGCAGTAAGAATGGTCTTTTCCTTCATTTGGTGGATCCGCAGGAATCAACGAGGATCAATACAACTCAGCCAACCCCACACCAGAGTCAGAGTCATTGGCGAGTTGAAGCAGCATGGCGGATCAAAGGTTCGACTACTCAGAAACAGCAGCGGAGAGCAGCTGGGAGCCAGGAGGCGCATTGCAGCTGGAGCAGAAGATTGAAGACTCAACAAAGGCGAAGAGTTGCAGTGTTCACAAAGGCTTCGACGAGGACGTCGAAGGGATAAGTGGGGGAGAATGTAACGGACAAACTTCTAAACAAGATGTTGGATGTAATGCTTATGTCTGTCCGTTGCCTTTTGGCATGTTCATGCCTTGTACAGAATGTAAAGGGGCGGCCGAAGGCTTAATAGTCCCATTTTAGTTGGGTTGGTGGCCTCTTTAGGCTTGTAAATAAAGGTTGTGTCATTTGGACACGTTCGAGAGCTTTTCGGTCTGTAATGGACCATTTTACCCTTTGTTGTGCCACTATTCAGAGCTTGTAAAGTCTGTTTGTAATTTGCATTGTCTATGAAGTGTTTTTCGGACATGTTTG
>NW_027021348.1:1940000-1947500 GCF_036884655.1 Musa acuminata AAA Group | reverse complement strand
GGTGCTGAGATGGCTGTCATTTTGCTCCGCTCACGACGGTCACCGTGCAACGCAAGAACAGGCCAAAAACTGGCCAAAACTGCCCAAAAACGGGCCAAAACTGGCCATTTTTGGCTGCGCGAGCGAGCAGCGAGCGGCGGACAGCGAGCGAAGCGAGAGGCATCACCGTCCCTGCTATACGAAAGCCCCATCCAGCCCTGTGCCACCCGGGGGGTTCCAGGGTGCTGAGATGGCTGACATTTTGCTCCGCTCAAGATGGTCACCGCGCAACGCAAAAACAGGCCAAAAACTGGCCAAAACGGGCCAAAACTGGCCATTTTTGGCTGCGCGAGCGAGCGGCGAGCGGCGGACAGCGAGCGAAGCGAGAGGCAGCACCGTCCCTGCTATACGAAAGCCCCATCCAGCCCTGTGCCACCCAGGGGGTTCCAGGGTGCTGAGATGGCTGACATTTTGCTCCGCTCACGACGGTCACCGCGCGACGCAAGAACAGGCCAAAAACTGGCCAAAACGGCCCAAAAACGGGCCAAAACTGGCCATTTTTGGCTGCGCGAGCGAGCGGCGAGCGGCGGACAACGAGCGAAGCGAGAGGCAGCACCATCCCTGCTATACGAAAGCCCCATCCAGCCCTGTGCCACCCGGGGGGTTCCAGGGTGCTGAGATGGCTGACATTTTGCTCCGCTCACGACGGTCACCGCGCGACGCAAGAACAGCCCAAAAACAGGCCAAAACGGCCCAAAAACGGGACAAAACTGGCCATTTTTGGCTGCGCGAGCGAGCGGCGAGCGGCGGACAGCGAGCTAAGCGAGAGGCAGCACCGTCCCTGCTATACGAAAGCCCCATCCAGCCCTGTGCCACCCGGGGGGTTCCAGGGTGCTGAGATGGCTGACATTTTGCTCCGCTCACGACGGTCACCGCGCGACGCAAGAACAGCCCAAAAACAGGCCAAAACGGCCCAAAAACGGGCCAAAACTGGCCATTTTTGGCTGCGCGAGCGAGCAGCGAGCGGCGGACAGCGAGCGAAGCGAGAGGCATCACCGTCCCTGCTATACGAAAGCCCCATCCAGCCCTGTGCCACCCGGGGGGTTCCAGGGTGCTGAGATGGCTGACATTTTGCTCCGCTCAAGATGGTCACCGCGCAACGCAAAAACAGGCCAAAAACTGGCCAAAACGGGCCAAAACTGGCCATTTTTGGCTGCGCGAGCGAGCGGCGAGCGGCGAACAGCGAGCGAAGCGAGAGGCAGCACCGTCCCTGCTATACGAAAGCCCCATCCAGCCCTGTGCCACCCGGGGGGTTCCAGGGTGCTGAGATGGCTGACATTTTGCTCCGCTCACGACGGTCACCGCGCGACGCAAGAACAGGCCAAAAACTGGCCAAAACGGCCCAAAAACGGGCCAAAACTGGCCATTTTTGGCTGCGCGAGCGAGCAGCGAGCGGCGGACAGCGAGCGAAGCGAGAGGCATCACCGTCCCTGCTATACGAAAGCCCCATCCAGCCCTGTGCCACCCGGGGGGTTCCAGGGTGCTGAGATGGCTGACATTTTGCTCCGCTCAAGATGGTCACCGCGCAACGCAAAAACAGGCCAAAAACTGGCCAAAACGGGCCAAAACTGGCCATTTTTGGCTGCGCGAGCGAGCGGCGAGCGGCGAACAGCGAGCGAAGCGAGAGGCAGCACCGTCCCTGCTATACGAAAGCCCCATCCAGCCCTGTGCCACCCGGGGGGTTCCAGGGTGCTGAGATGGCTGACATTTTGCTCCGCTCACGACGGTCACCGCGCTGTCACGACCTTAGCTGGTTTTGCCTAAGGCGTGCGGCACCCTCGCGCGTCCGTCCGCAAAGGTCAGCCTCCCCGAAGCCTCCCATTGTCCCTTAGGACCAACAAAAGAGAGAACGGGTTGAAGAGAACGCCTCAATCGGGATCCACAAGCAAACATGTCCGAAAAACACTTCATAGACAATGCAAATTACAAACAGACTTTAAAAGCTCTGAATAGTTGCACAACAAAGGGTAAAATGGTCCATTACAGACCGAAAAGCTCTCGAACGTGTCCACATGACACAACCTTTATTTACAAGCCTAAAGAGGCCACCAACCCAACTAAAATGGGACTATTAAGCCTTCGGCCGCCCCTTTACATTCTGTACAAGGCATGAACATGCCAAAAGACAACGGACAGACATAAGCATTACATCCAACATCTTGTTTAGAAGTTTGTCCGTTACATTCTCCCCCACTTATCCCTTCGACGTCCTCGTCGAAGCCTTTGTGAACACTGCAACTCTTCGCCTTTGCTGAGTCTTCAATCTTCCGCTCCAGCTGCAATGCGCCTCCTGGCTCCCAGCTGCTCTCCGCTGCTGTTTCTGAGTAGTCGAACCTTTGATCCGCCATGCTGCTTCAACTCGCCAATGACTCTGACTCTGGTGTGGGGTTGGCTGAGTTGTATTGATCCTCGTTGATTCCTGCGGATCCACCAAATGAAGGAAAAGACCATTCTTACTGCGCCAGTTTCTCAAAATTTTCACATGCTGCTTGAACTGGGTGGATGCTTGTTGGAGCTTTAACGAGCATCGCCTCGCAAACTTCTGAAGTTTTGGGTCCTTCCTCCACAAAATCTGCTCATTGACTCTTCTTTCAGTTAGTTGTCACATCCAAGTAGGTTCGCATCACTTCCGCTTTCGATTGGCATTTCGTTGGGAAATGAAGCGGACAATCTACTCTCAGTAGCACTGATCACCGTTGGTGAGGATTTTGACAACTATTGTCTTCCATTATCTTCGAAGGGTCTTTGAACTTGTGCAGAGCTCCTCTGCTGGATAGATAAGAGAACTGGGGTACTCGGTTTCGCCCATTCTCTTAAGAGTTGAGAAGGCAAAGGTTACTTGACTTCGCCCGCCTCCTCGAGGTTGTACTTCATGCATCGAGCTGGTTACTGGCCTTCGCCTGCTCTTTGCTCACACTTCTGAAGCACTTGAAGTGTTTGCACTCCTTGCGTTGAGTTAGCTACTGTGATTCACCTTCTCAATGCCATTGAACTTCTGGAATGCAGGAAGTTTTCACCCCAACTTGGAGTAATTCTCTGATAGATGAGGTCGCCTCTGGGATTGTACCGTCTTCTCCATCAACCCTGCCGCCTACTCCACTGAGTAGCAAAGGTACAGCACCACGTACTGCCTGCTTCGTTCCTTGGTCGTGCACTCTTGCATGACCCGAAGTCCTTCACTTACGGCTATCTTGATGAGAAACTTGTTGACACCGGTCTTACGAAGTTTCTTGGCCTCTGCCCTTCAGCCTTGTCTCGGTACTTGGAGATTGCCTCTGCATGCTCCACCTCCTCGGCCCCTTTCACGACCAAGCGCTCTCCCTCCGTGAGAGCAAGGGATCAATGACTTGCACGGAAGTCCCGCCTCTGCGGTACCATGGCGCTGCCATGCCCATGGCCCTACTATCCGTCGCTTCGCCTCTGTATCCCTTTCCTTCACAATCAGTAGAGATGTCTCCGTGGCACTCCTCTGAGTCCACCTCCATTCTAACTGATGCTTGATTTTGGGTAGCTAAGTCCCTCTGGACTCATCGTCGCTTCCTCGCCCCTTTCGACCTCCTGCTTCAACACCTCTGTGTTCTCCAAGCAGTCTGTTTGGTCGATGGAAAGACAGACTGCAACTCCCATGCATGGCCTCTGCCATCACATTGTAGGGTTTGCACCGATTCTGTTCTCCTTAGCTTCCTTGGTAGCAACGTTCGCTTACTCGACCTTGTCCTCTGACTTGTCGGGCTCCCTTAAGCGAATATGAGCTCTGGAGCAGTCCAACTCTCCAGCTGCTTCGATCATACCTCTGCATGATCAAGTCCCTCTCATGGGACTCACTGGTACTTGCATTCGAACTCTTCCCTTGGTGGAACCCAGCCCCCATATGCTGATGACCAAGGTTTTCATCCGATGCAAAATTCGGTGCACGCCCGGAAGACCCGCCTCTGCGGTACCATGGCCTTCACTCCTTGAATCCATAGCCCTTCTTGCCGTCGTGTTGTTCACCAAAGCAGAGCTCCCAGTAGCTCCCGATCATACCTCCATATGATCTCATCCCTCACGGGACTATGTCGTGTGTGTCGCATTGCCACGAACTGTTCCACCACGATCCGCTGCACCATGTCGCCTCCTGGTGACATCTCCATTGCATTCTGATCCTTGTGAAATAAACTCGAATTGTGAACCCTCCATGTGTGGCCTCTGCCAATACATCGCAGGGTCTCCTCCACCTTCGATTTTGTTCGCTCCTTTGGCAATCGACCTTCATCCACCCACTCTTGGGTCACACCTAGATGAAGCACCGCTCTAGGACAGTCCGTCGCCTAGTAGCTCCCGAAGTCCACCGACTTCGCTGTAATTTGTGCACCATTGCCTGGATCCTGGGCCTCTGCCCCTACCAGCACAATCTCCGCTGCGCACTGCTTCCTTCATAGCAACTCAAATGGCAACACTGTGGCATATTCTTCAAGAGTACCCGCCTCTGCGTCCTCTTGCCCCGTGCTAAGGCCTTCTGTACCCAACTTCGCCTCCGCAAATTGAGTCGCCTTAGTTCCTCCATCGAATGCTCCTCCGAGATAAGGTGCATGTGCCCCGAAGCTCCCTTCGTCTTTGGCACCATGCAAGATGAGTCCGCTCTGTCAGAATGAAGGACCCAGGGAACAGCATGATTCTACTCCTGCCTCTGCAAGAGTTCATGTCCTTGACCTCTGTCTAGGGAAAGCGCTGTGCCTCTGCTCCATGTTCCAACTTCTATGCTGGCTCCCTTCATGCGGCTTGGGTACTTCGCCAAGTTACACCCAAGTTGCTCCGCTCCTCGTTTTTGCATTGAGTCGATGGTGGCCCTCGCGCCCACCATTCCACGGGTCAGCCCTCCCTTGAGTCCGATCTCCATATCGACTCCAAGTGTGCCTCCATTTGAGTTGCTTTGGGTCGCTCCCCCACTTGATCTCGCAATGCATCCACCAATGCATTCTCTCAAGCGAGATCATGCGACGACTCCTCGCCGCTTGCTCAGTCCATCGAGCTTCGTGGAGTTGTTGTTTGTGAGGTACTCCTCCTCAACATGTGAAGTCCGTCTCACATGATTCTCCCTCTGGAGAGCTGAGACTTATCCCTCCTGGATAACTGTCCCGTTGGAGCAACATCTCTCTTCGTTTCGGAGACCACCATCCCCTTGGACTACTCCGATCTGCTGAACAAACTGTGCATTGTTCTGCCTCTTGCAAACGCACTTGCTAGATTGCGCCTCCACGTCAATACAGCCACCGCTGCACCCCTCAAGGCCTAGCAACATGCTGAACTCGTTGCACACTTCAGCCTCCTCCGGACGTATCCTTCGCATGTCGAAGAGAAAGTTTCAATGCTCCATGGCGCCGAGTCTCGACCGCCTTGGGATGGCCACGAACAATCCATCGTCCGCATACAAGCCCATGCATGAGTACCGAATTCTTCGAGTTAGCAATTCCCCTCACCTCTGTGAGCTTTGCACAACTCTTTCGGTCGCTGAGCAACTCATTCCACTTTGCATGGTCTCGTCCTTTGCCAAGCGCCTCGCTTGCCTTGAGCACCATCAAGTAAAGTTGTCAACGTTGAGCCGTAGCTCAAACTCAGCCATCCCAACCTTTGTGCGCTCCAAATTCTTCCAAGCTTGCCCGTTCTCGTGGTGCCTCTTGCGCGAAGGGTTGGCCATTCCTCTGAATGCCAATCTCAGATGCCCGCTCCTCTGAGCGACTCTTTTCCCTACATCTCCATGCCCGTTTTCCCTCAAACGGTCGCGCGTGTGCTGACTGCCCTCAACGCAGCCCCGCTAGGTCCCCCACGTTTGCATGTCAAGTGTTTCTATGAGTGCTTGTCCCGCTCTGATACCACACTGTCACGACCTTAGCTGGTTTTGCCTAAGGCGTGCGGCACCCTCGCGCGTCCGTCCGCAAAGGTCAGCCTCCCCGAAGCCTCCCATTGTCCCTTAGGACCAACAAAAGAGAGAACGGGTTGAAGAGAACGCCTCAATCGGGATCCACAAGCAAACATGTCCGAAAAACACTTCATAGACAATGCAAATTACAAACAGACTTTAAAAGCTCTGAATAGTTGCACAACAAAGGGTAAAATGGTCCATTACAGACCGAAAAGCTCTCGAACGTGTCCACATGACACAACCTTTATTTACAAGCCTAAAGAGGCCACCAACCCAACTAAAATGGGACTATTAAGCCTTCGGCCGCCCCTT
Organism: Musa acuminata AAA Group; assembly: GCF_036884655.1. Taxonomy (NCBI): domain Eukaryota; kingdom Viridiplantae; phylum Streptophyta; class Magnoliopsida; order Zingiberales; family Musaceae; genus Musa; species Musa acuminata. The sequence goes on along the minus strand of NW_027021348.1, from coordinate 1,941,247 downwards.
TACATTCTGTACAAGGCATGAACATGCCAAAAGACAACGGACAGACATAAGCATTACATCCAACATCTTGTTTAGAAGTTTGTCCGTTACAGCGCGACGCAAGAACAGGCCAAAAACTGGCCAAAACGGCCCAAAAACGGGCCAAAACTGGCCATTTTTGGCTGCGCGAGCGAGCGGCGAGCGGCGGACAGCGAGCGAAGCGAGAGGCAGCACCGTCCCTGCTATACGAAAGCCCCATCCAGCCCTGTGCCACCCGGGGGGTTCCAGGGTGCTGAGATGGCTGACATTTTGCTCCGCTCACGACGGTCACCGCGCGACGCAAGAACAGCCCAAAAACAGGCCAAAACGGCCCAAAAACGGGACAAAACTGGCCATTTTTGGCTGCGCGAGCGAGCGGCGAGCGGCGGACAGCGAGCGAAGCGAGAGGCAGCACCGTCCCTGCTATACGAAAGCCCCATCCAGCCCTGTGCCACCCGGGGGGTTCCAGGGTGCTGAGATGGCTGACATTTTGCTCCGCTCACGACGGTCACCGCGCGACGCAAGAACAGCCCAAAAACAGGCCAAAACGGCCCAAAAACGGGCCAAAACTGGCCATTTTTGGCTGCGCGAGCGAGCAGCGAGCGGCGGACAGCGAGCGAAGCGAGAGGCATCACCGTCCCTGCTATACGAAAGCCCCATCCAGCCCTGTGCCACCCGGGGGGTTCCAGGGTGCTGAGATGGCTGACATTTTGCTCCGCTCAAGATGGTCACCGCGCAACGCAAAAACAGGCCAAAAACTGGCCAAAACGGGCCAAAACTGGCCATTTTTGGCTGCGCGAGCGAGCGGCGAGCGGCGAACAGCGAGCGAAGCGAGAGGCAGCACCGTCCCTGCTATACGAAAGCCCCATCCAGCCCTGTGCCACCCGGGGGGTTCCAGGGTGCTGAGATGGCTGACATTTTGCTCCGCTCACGACAGTCACCGCGCGACGCAAGAACAGGCCAAAAACTGGCCAAAACGGCCCAAAAACGGGCCAAAACTGGCCATTTTTGGCTGCGCGAGCGAGCGGCGAGCGGCGGACAGCGAGCGAAGCGAGAGGCAGCACCGTCCCTGCTATACGAAAGCCCCATCCAGCCCTGTGCCACCCGGGGGGTTCCAGGGTGCTGAGATGGCTGACATTTTGCTCCGCTCACGACGGTCACCGCGCGACGCAAGAACAGCCCAAAAACTGGCCAAAACGGCCCAAAAACGGGACAAAACTGGCCATTTT
>NW_027021348.1:1912500-1920000 GCF_036884655.1 Musa acuminata AAA Group | reverse complement strand
AGAACAGCCCAAAAACAGGCCAAAACGGCCCAAAAACGGGCCAAAACTGGCCATTTTTGGCTGCGCGAGCGAGCAGCGAGCGGCGGACAGCGAGCGAAGCGAGAGGCATCACCGTCCCTGCTATACGAAAGCCCCATCCAGCCCTGTGCCACCCGGGGGGTTCCAGGGTGCTGAGATGGCTGACATTTTGCTCCGCTCACGACGGTCACCGCGCGACGCAAGAACAGGCCAAAAACTGGCCAAAATGGCCCAAAAACGGGCCAAAACTGGCCATTTTTGGCTGCGCGAGCGAGCGGCGAGCGGCGGACAACGAGCGAAGCGAGAGGCAGCACCATCCCTGCTATACGAAAGCCCCATCCAGCCCTGTGCCACCCGGGGGGTTCCAGGGTGCTGAGATGGCTGACATTTTGCTCCGCTCACGACGGTCACCGCGCGACGCAAGAACAGCCCAAAAACAGGCCAAAACGGCCCAAAAACGGGACAAAACTGGCCATTTTTGGCTGCGCGAGCGAGCGGCGAGCGGCGGACAGCGAGCTAAGCGAGAGGCAGCACCGTCCCTGCTATACGAAAGCCCCATCCAGCCCTGTGCCACCCGGGGGGTTCCAGGGTGCTGAGATGGCTGACATTTTGCTCCGCTCACGACGGTCACCGCGCGACGCAAGAACAGCCCAAAAACAGGCCAAAACGGCCCAAAAACGGGACAAAACTGGCCATTTTTGGCTGCGCGAGCGAGCGGCGAGCGGCGGACAGCGAGCGAAGCGAGAGGCAGCACCGTCCCTGCTATACGAAAGCCCCATCCAGCCCTGTGCCACCCTGTCACGACCTTAGCTGGAATTGCCTAAGGCGTGAGGCACCCTTGCGGCCGAAGACGCGAACTTAGCTTGCGTTGCCTAAGTCGCGGGTCACCCTCGTTGCAAAGACGCGAACTTAGCTTGCGTTGCCTAAGTCGCGCTTTGCCCTTGCGATCTTGCTCCGCAAGGATCAGCCACTTTGTAACCTCTCGCAGGTCCCGAAGGACCTGTAAAAGAGAAAGAAAGTTAGATCGAAAGAACGAGCAACGGACAAGTCCCGAAGTCTCGCGAAAAGGGAAGCTTTACAAGCAAATCGTCGAACACCTTGTGTGCACAAGAGAAAAGAGGGAGAGGGAGGAAAACAAGGCTTTCAAGGATGAACGAACAGCTGCAAGCCCACAAACAGCCGCTCACCTGGTCCCGGACGCAACACCAAGTTCCCGTAAAGGTCACGTGCGAACTTGCGAAAGAGTGTTCAACGCCCGGTATATAACCGAAGCCCCATCCAGCCATGTGCCACCCGGGGGGTTCCTGGGGTCTGAGCTGGCTGACATTTTGGTGAGCGGAGGCAGCACTCCGCTCACCTCCCGCGGCACGCGAAAACGGCTCCGTTTTGGGCTGTTTTGGGGCTGTTTTGCTCGGTTTGGTGAACGGTCGCTTTGCAACGCTGCAGCTTGTTCGAACTTACATATTTACAAGCAAAATGACCCAAAACCATAAGAAAACATGCTGTCAAGCAGCTGTACATGCGGGTGCGAGCGACGAACGGTTCGTTGAACGGAGTTGTTGCGGGTGCGCGACGACCGTTCGTGACATTCTCCCCCACTTAAACTGTCGACGCCCTCGTCGACGCTTGTTGGTAGTTGTTGATGACTTCTTCTTCATGTCGCAGGGCGTCTTCAGGCTCCCAACTGGCTTCAGTTCGGGGAAGCTTTCGCCACTTCACCAAGTACTCTGTCTGCTCCGCTCCGTTGGGTAGCTTTATCTTGCGATCCGCCAGAATGGTTTCCACTCGCTTCTCGTAGGAGGCTGTGATGGGAGGTAGCCGAGTTGGAATACTTCGAGAAGCATCTTGCGGATCCGAATGGTAGGCCTTCAGGTTGCTGGCGTGAAGAACGTTGTGAATTTTGAACCACGCCGGCAGCTGCAACTTGTAAGAAACATTGCCTACTCTGCTGATAATTGGGAAGGGCCCTTCATACTTACGCACCAATCCTTTGTGGACTCTTTTCCTGAAGAATTGGAGTGATGCTGGTTGGAGCTTTACCAACACCAAATCGCCAACTTTGAACTCTTGTGGTCGCCTTCCCAAGTCTGCCCACTTCTTCATCCGTTTTGCCGCCTTCTCCAAGTAAGCCCGCGCAATATCGGCATTTCGATGCCACTCCTTTGCGAAATGGTAGGCTGATGGACTACTCCCAGTATAACCAATTGCCATAGTGTGCGGAGTCGACGGTTGTTGTCCTGTGATAATTTCGAAGGGGCTCTTGTTGGATGCAGAGCTCCGCTGCAAGTTGTAGGAGAATTGGGCGATGTCCAACAGCTTCACCCAATCTCGTTGATTGGCACTCACGTAGTGCCGGAGATACTGCTCTAAGAGCGAATTTATTCTTTCAGTTTGACCATCCGTCTGGGGGTGGAGGCTTGTAGAGAAGTATAACTTTGACCCCAACAATTTGAATAGCTCGGTCCAGAATCGTCCCAGGAACCGAGCGTCTCGATCACTAACAATATTGTGTGGGACTCCCCAATACTTCACTACACCCTTCATCATCAGTCTGGCCGCCTCTTCAGCTGAACAGTGTAGGGGAGCAGCAATGAAAGTTGCATACTTTGAAAACCGATCGACCACCACAAGTATCGATCCAAGTCCCCCTACAGGCGGCAAGCTAGATATGAAGTCTAAGGAAATGCTCTCCCATGGCCTTTCTGGTACAGGCAACGGCTCCAAAAGTCCCACCGGCTTCCGTTGCTCCACCTTGTCTTGTTGGCAAGTAAGGCATGTTTGAACATACTCCTCCACATCAATCCCCATCTTTGGCCAGTAGAAGGCCCTCTCCACGAGAGCCAATGTTCTGTGAATGCCGGGATGTCCAGCCCAAAGGGAATCGTGACACTCTTTCAAGAGTTCACGCCTTAAATTGTCCACTCGGGGAACATAAACTCTATTCCCTTTTGTGTAAACAAGTCCCTCCTGGACCCAAAATCGTCGTGCCTTGCCTTCTTTGATGAGCTGCATCAGGATAACTGCCTGGGGATCACTATACAGTCCATCTCTGATTCGAGAAAGGAAGTTGGAATGTAACTGACTTGTTTGGCCTCTGCCCTCCAGTTGTGCAGCATTCACGCACTCCACCTTCCGACTCAGCGCATCGGCCACGACATTCGCCTTCCCGGGCTTGTATTCCATTGCCATATCAAATTCAGCCAGGAAGTCCTGCCACCGTGCTTGCTTTGGGGAGAGCTTCTTCTGAGTTTGGAAATAACTCAGGGCGATGTTGTCTGTCCTCAGCACAAATCGCGACCCGAGGAGGTAGTGTCGCCAAACTCGTAGGCAGTGGATCACCGCTGTCATCTCCTTCTCATGCACTGGATACCGCCTCTCGGTCTCGTTGAGTTTGCGGCTCTCGTAGGCCACCGGATGACCTTCTTGCATGAGTACTCCACCGATAGCAAAGTCCGAAGCATCGGTATGGACTTCAAAGGGCTCTCCATAGTTTGGCAATTTGAGTACTGGTTCTTCCAGAACAGCAGCCTTCAGATCTTGGAATGCTATCTCACATTTGTCAGACCACTTCCAAGGCTGCTCCTTCTTTAGCAACTCCGTCAGTGGGGTTGCCCGCTTCGAATATCCTGAAATGAAGCGTCGATAGTAGTTGACGAATCCAAGGAAGGATCTCAACTCTGGCACCTTCTTTGGTGTTCGCCATTCCGCAACTGCTTGCACCTTCGACTTGTCCATCCGAATGGAGCCACCACCGATTCGATGCCCTAAGAATAGGATCTCAGTTTGAGCAAAGTAGCATTTCTCCCTTTTTACGAACAAAGTGTTCTCCCTGAGAACCTTGAAAATCGTCCGAAGGTGCTTGACGTGCTCCTCGAGCGTTTGGCTGTAGACGACGATATCGTCCAAGTAGACGACCACGAACTTATCCAAATACTCCTTGAATAGTTGGTTCATGAGAGTACAGAATGTGGCCGGAGCGTTGGTTAAGCCGAAAGGCATCACCAAGAACTCAAACGCTCCATACCTGGTCACACAGGTAGTCTTCGCTTCGTCGCCTTCAGCAATGCGCACCTGCCAATACCCCGACCGAAGGTCGAGTTTTGAGAAATACTTGGCCTTGCCCAGTTGGTCGAACAAGTCCGCGATGAGCGGGATGGGATACTTGTTCTTCACCGTTACTTTGTTGAGGGCTCGATAGTCGACGCATAATCGGAGGCTCCCATCTTGTTTCTTCTGGAAGAGAACTGGAGCTCCGAAAGGTGCTTTTGAGCTGCGGATGAGACCACCGCTTAGCAGTTCACCTAACTGCTTCCTGAGTTCGGCCAACTCTGGCGGGGGCATGCGGTAGGGTGGTCTCGCTGGAGGCTTCACTCCTGGCTCTAGCTCGATACTGTGATCCACGCCTCTGCGTGGTGGGAGAGTCTTCGGCAACTCGGGTGGCATAACGTCTTCGAACTCCTTCAAGACGTTCGCCACTACAGCAGGTTCTTGAATGGCCTCTTCGTTGAGTGGCTCTAGCTTCATAGCAGCCACGAATGTCAGTTCGCCCTTTCGCACCCCTTTCTTCAATTGTAAGGCCGAAATGTGTTGGGGCTCCTTGGTTCCTCTCCGAGAGACGGGAACCACGCAGGGGTCATCGCCTCCCATCATACATAGGGAGTTTAAGAACGGCATCGGCACCAACTTCGCCGCATGCATAAACTCCATTCCAAGAATCACTTGGAAGTCGTCCAGTGGCACGGCCATCATGTTGGTGTTACCGCTCCAAGTCCCGATTTTGATAGGAACACCCTTCGCCAACCCGGAGATTCGCCTGGCCTCCGAGTTCACCGCCTTCATTCGGCTTGGGCTCTTCTCCAATGTCAACCCAAGTCGCTGTGCTTCGCGATCGGCTATGAAGTTGTGGGTAGCGCCCGTGTCCACCATTGCACGGGTCGTTTGGCCATTTAGCTTAATGTCCACATACATTAGTTCGCTGCTTCCTGCTTTTTGTGCCTTCGTCTTCGTGTTCTCCCCCACTTGACCCCGCATAGCGTTCAACAGACGCATTGCTCCCATTCGGGGTCCTTGCGACTCCTCCTCGTCGCTGCTGGATTCTGAGCTGCTCGAACTAAGAGCAACAGCTTTGCCCTTGTCCGATCGGGGAGGGTGGATGGAAGCTGTCAAAGCGTTGAGTGCCTGCTTCTGTGGGCACTCCCTTACCATGTGCGGTCCTCCGCACAAGAAGCATCCTCCAGGTTTTGAGGCCTTGCCTTTTGGGTTCGGCCCTTTGTGGGAGCTCTTCTTCTTCTGTTCGCCCCCGAGATCTTTCCCTCGAGAATGTTTTGGAGGGCGATTGCTTGAAGATTGTTTCCTTCTCGCTGGGTCTTCAGAGGAAACGAAGTCGGTGAGCCTTTCTGCAGCTGCAATTGCCCCGACCACGTCGGTAACATTCCTTCGATTCAGCTCTTGCTGAGCCCATGGTTTCAGACCATCAAGGAAGCTGAACAACTTGTCCTTCTCGGACATGTCCTGTATGTCCAGCATCAGTGCAGAAAACTGCTTTACATAGTCTCGGATGGTGGTACTTTGGCGGAGTTGTCTCAGCTTCCTTCTTGCGACGAACTCTGTGTTCTCCGGTAGGAACTGAGTTCTCAACTCCCGCTTCAAGTCTTCCCATGTGTCGACTCGACACCGACCTTGTTGGATCTCCTCCCAACGAGTTCGCCACCAAAGTTTCGCATCTCCATTCAGATACATTGTTGCTATTGAAACTTTGGTATCTTCAGAATCGGGCCTCGTAGCTCGGAAGTATTGCTCCATGTCGAACAGAAAGTTCTCGAGCTCCTTGGCATCTCTGGCCCCTCCGTATCCATGGGGCTCAGGTGCCCTCAAGTTTTGTGGCGGTGCAACGCGGGTGTTGCCTCCTCCCGCATTTAGCATTCTTGTGAGCATAGCCACCTTCGCCGTGAGTTCCGCCACAACGTCTTGCAAGTGCTGCACGGAGTCCTTGGTGTCATCGGACAGTCGGTCGACTAGGGCCTCGACCTTGTCGATCCTGGACTCCGCTTCCTCTTGCGAGCTCTCTACCCCAACAAGTCTTTGTTGGCCATGGTAGAGTTCCTCCATGCTCGCTTCCAGAACATCTAGGCGGGTTTCCGCCGTCGTGAGTCTCTCCTTATGACTCTTTTTTCCTGTTAGCGCACCAGATTGCGCTTCCTCCGCTCGCGGAGAGTTGCCAACTTCTCGCTCATCCTGTTCGCTGCCGCGATCCTCGTGAGCGGCTCCAACAGCATGAGAGCGAGTGTGCACATGCAGCCCACCTGCGGCTGCTTGGGGCAAGGTTCCGGCTTGCCCCGTCTTGCTTGATTCGCCACGATGCTTTGCCATGGCGAAGTTGCGAAGTTCGTTCGCTGTTCGATCGAAGAGCTTGCCCGCTCTGATACCACACTGTCACGACCTTAGCTGGAATTGCCTAAGGCGTGAGGCACCCTTGCGGCCGAAGACGCGAACTTAGCTTGCGTTGCCTAAGTCGCGGGTCACCCTCGTTGCAAAGACGCGAACTTAGCTTGCGTTGCCTAAGTCGCGCTTTGCCCTTGCGATCTTGCTCCGCAAGGATCAGCCACTTTGTAACCTCTCGCAGGTCCCGAAGGACCTGTAAAAGAGAAAGAAAGTTAGATCGAAAGAACGAGCAACGGACAAGTCCCGAAGTCTCGCGAAAAGGGAAGCTTTACAAGCAAATCGTCGAACACCTTGTGTGCACAAGAGAAAAGAGGGAGAGGGAGGAAAACAAGGCTTTCAAGGATGAACGAACAGCTGCAAGCCCACAAACAGCCGCTCACCTGGTCCCGGACGCAACACCAAGTTCCCGTAAAGGTCACGTGCGAACTTGCGAAAGAGTGTTCAACGCCCGGTATATAACCGAAGCCCCATCCAGCCATGTGCCACCCGGGGGGTTCCTGGGGTCTGAGCTGGCTGACATTTTGGTGAGCGGAGGCAGCACTCCGCTCACCTCCCGCGGCACGCGAAAACGGCTCCGTTTTGGGCTGTTTTGGGGCTGTTTTGCTCGGTTTGGTGAACGGTCGCTTTGCAACGCTGCAGCTTGTTCGAACTTACATATTTACAAGCAAAATGACCCAAAACCATAAGAAAACATGCTGTCAAGCAGCTGTACATGCGGGTGCGAGCGACGAACGGTTCGTTGAACGGAGTTGTTGCGGGTGCGCGACGACCGTTCGTGACAACCTGGGGGGTTCCAGGGTGCTGAGATGGCTGACATTTTGCTCCGCTCACGACGGTCACCGCGCGACGCAAGAACAGCCCAAAAACAGGCCAAAACGGCCCAAAAACGGGCCAAAACTGGCCATTTTTGGCTGCGCGAGCGAGCAGCGAGCGGCGGACAGCGAGCGAAGCGAGAGGCATCACCGTCCCTGCTATACGAAAGCCCCATCCAGCCCTGTGCCACCCGGGGGGTTCCAGGGTGCTGAGATGGCTGACATTTTG
>NW_027021348.1:1892500-1895000 GCF_036884655.1 Musa acuminata AAA Group | reverse complement strand
CCCAAAAACGGGCCAAAACTGGCCATTTTTGGCTGCGCGAGCGAGCGGCGAACAGCGAGCGAAGCGAGAGGCAGCACCGTCCCTGCTATACGAAAGCCCCATCCAGCCCTGTGCCACCCGGGGGGTTCCAGGGTGCTGAGATGGCTGACATTTTGCTCCGCTCACGACGGTCACCGCGCGACGCAAGAACAGGCCAAAAACTGGCCAAACCGGCCCAAAAACGGGCCAAAACTGGCCATTTTTGGCTGCGCGAGCGAGCGGCGAGCGGCGGACAGCGAGCGAAGCGAGAGGCAGCACCGTCCCTGCTATACGAAAGCCCCATCCAGCCCTGTGCCACCCGGGGGGTTCCAGGGTGCTGAGATGGCTGTCATTTTGCTCCGCTCACGACGGTCACCGTGCAACGCAAGAACAGGCCAAAAACTGGCCAAAACTGCCCAAAAACGGGCCAAAACTGGCCATTTTTGGCTGCGCGAGCGAGCAGCGAGCGGCGGACAGCGAGCGAAGCGAGAGGCATCACCGTCCCTGCTATACGAAAGCCCCATCCAGCCCTGTGCCACCCGGGGGGTTCCAGGGTGCTGAGATGGCTGACATTTTGCTCCGCTCAAGATGGTCACCGCGCAACGCAAAAACAGGCCAAAAACTGGCCAAAACGGGCCAAAACTGGCCATTTTTGGCTGCGCGAGCGAGCGGCGAGCGGCGGACAGCGAGCGAAGCGAGAGGCAGCACCGTCCCTGCTATACGAAAGCCCCATCCAGCCCTGTGCCACCCAGGGGGTTCCAGGGTGCTGAGATGGCTGACATTTTGCTCCGCTCACGACGGTCACCGCGCGACGCAAGAACAGGCCAAAAACTGGCCAAAACGGCCCAAAAACGGGCCAAAACTGGCCATTTTTGGCTGCGCGAGCGAGCGGCGAGCGGCGGACAACGAGCGAAGCGAGAGGCAGCACCATCCCTGCTATACGAAAGCCCCATCCAGCCCTGTGCCACCCGGGGGGTTCCAGGGTGCTGAGATGGCTGACATTTTGCTCCGCTCACGACGGTCACCGCGCGACGCAAGAACAGCCCAAAAACAGGCCAAAACGGCCCAAAAACGGGACAAAACTGGCCATTTTTGGCTGCGCGAGCGAGCGGCGAGCGGCGGACAGCGAGCTAAGCGAGAGGCAGCACCGTCCCTGCTATACGAAAGCCCCATCCAGCCCTGTGCCACCCGGGGGGTTCCAGGGTGCTGAGATGGCTGACATTTTGCTCCGCTCACGACGGTCACCGCGCGACGCAAGAACAGCCCAAAAACAGGCCAAAACGGCCCAAAAACGGGCCAAAACTGGCCATTTTTGGCTGCGCGAGCGAGCAGCGAGCGGCGGACAGCGAGCGAAGCGAGAGGCATCACCGTCCCTGCTATACGAAAGCCCCATCCAGCCCTGTGCCACCCGGGGGGTTCCAGGGTGCTGAGATGGCTGACATTTTGCTCCGCTCAAGATGGTCACCGCGCAACGCAAAAACAGGCCAAAAACTGGCCAAAACGGGCCAAAACTGGCCATTTTTGGCTGCGCGAGCGAGCGGCGAGCGGCGAACAGCGAGCGAAGCGAGAGGCAGCACCGTCCCTGCTATACGAAAGCCCCATCCAGCCCTGTGCCACCCGGGGGGTTCCAGGGTGCTGAGATGGCTGACATTTTGCTCCGCTCACGACGGTCACCGCGCGACGCAAGAACAGGCCAAAAACTGGCCAAAACGGCCCAAAAACGGGCCAAAACTGGCCATTTTTGGCTGCGCGAGCGAGCGGCGAGCGGCGGACAGCGAGCGAAGCGAGAGGCAGCACCGTCCCTGCTATACGAAAGCCCCATCCAGCCCTGTGCCACCCGGGGGGTTCCAGGGTGCTGAGATGGCTGACATTTTGCTCCGCTCACGACGGTCACCGCGCGACGCAAGAACAGCCCAAAAACAGGCCAAAACGGCCCAAAAACGGGACAAAACTGGCCATTTTTGGCTGCGCGAGCGAGCGGCGAGCGGCGGACAGCGAGCGAAGCGAGAGGCAGCACCGTCCCTGCTATACGAAAGCCCCATCCAGCCCTGTGCCACCCGGGGGGTTCCAGGGTGCTGAGATGGCTGACATTTTGCTCCGCTCACGATGGTCACCGCGCGACGCAAGAACAGCCCAAAAACAGGCCAAAACGGCCCAAAAACGGGCCAAAACTGGCCATTTTTGGCTGCGCGAGCGAGCAGCGAGCGGCGGACAGCGAGCGAAGCGAGAGGCATCACCGTCCCTGCTATACGAAAGCCCCATCCAGCCCTGTGCCACCCGGGGGGTTCCAGGGTGCTGAGATGGCTGACATTTTGCTCCGCTCAAGATGGTCACCGCGCAACGCAAAAACAGGCCAAAAACTGGCCAAAACGGGCCAAAACTGGCCATTTTTGGCTGCGCGAGCGAGCGGCGAGCGGCGAACAGCGAGCGAAGCGAGAGGCAGCACCGTCCCTGCTATACGAAAGCCCCATCCAGCCCTGTG
>NW_027021348.1:1875000-1882500 GCF_036884655.1 Musa acuminata AAA Group | reverse complement strand
TTCCTGGGGTCTGAGCTGGCTGACATTTTGGTGAGCGGAGGCAGCACTCCGCTCACCTCCCGCGGCACGCGAAAACGGCTCCGTTTTGGGCTGTTTTGGGGCTGTTTTGCTCGGTTTGGTGAACGGTCGCTTTGCAACGCTGCAGCTTGTTCGAACTTACATATTTACAAGCAAAATGACCCAAAACCATAAGAAAACATGCTGTCAAGCAGCTGTACATGCGGGTGCGAGCGACGAACGGTTCGTTGAACGGAGTTGTTGCGGGCGCGCGACGACCGTTCGTGACATTCTCCCCCACTTAAACTGTCGACGCCCTCGTCGACGTTTGTTGGTAGTTGTTGATGACTTCTTCTTCATGTCGCAGGGCGTCTTCAGGCTCCCAACTGGCTTCAGTTCGGGGAAGCTTTCGCCACTTCACCAAGTACTCTGTCTGCTCCGCTCCGTTGGGTAGCTTTATCTTGCGATCCGCCAGAATGGTTTCCACTCGCTTCTCGTAGGAGGCTGTGATGGGAGGTAGCCGAGTTGGAATACTTCGAGAAGCATCTTGCGGATCCGAATGGTAGGCCTTCAGGTTGCTGGCGTGAAGAACGTTGTGAATTTTGAACCACGCCGGCAGCTGCAACTTGTAAGAAACATTGCCTACTCTGCTGATAATTGGGAAGGGCCCTTCATACTTACGCACCAATCTTTTGTGGACTCTTTTCCTGAAGAATTGGAGTGATGCTGGTTGGAGCTTTACCAACACCAAATCGCCAACTTTGAACTCTTGTGGTCGCCTTCCCAAGTCTGCCCACTTCTTCATCCGTTTTGCCGCCTTCTCCAAGTAAGCCCGCGCAATATCGGCATTTCGATGCCACTCCTTTGCGAAATGGTAGGCTGATGGACTACTCCCAGTATAACCAATTGCCATAGTGTGCGGAGTCGACGGTTGTTGTCCTGTGATAATTTCGAAGGGGCTCTTGTTGGATGCAGAGCTCCGCTGCAAGTTGTAGGAGAATTGGGCGATGTCCAACAGCTTCACCCAATCTCGTTGATTGGCACTCACGTAGTGCCGGAGATACTGCTCTAAGAGCGAATTTATTCTTTCAGTTTGACCATCCGTCTGGGGGTGGAGGCTTGTAGAGAAGTATAACTTTGACCCCAACAATTTGAATAGCTCGGTCCAGAATCGTCCCAGGAACCGAGCGTCTCGATCACTAACAATATTGTGTGGGACTCCCCAATACTTCACTACACCCTTCATCATCAGTCTGGCCGCCTCTTCAGCTGAACAGTGTAGGGGAGCAGCAATGAAAGTTGCATACTTTGAAAACCGATCGACCACCACAAGTATCGATCCAAGTCCCCCTACAGGTGGCAAGCTAGATATGAAGTCTAAGGAAATGCTCTCCCATGGCCTTTCTGGTACAGGCAACGGCTCCAAAAGTCCCACCGGCTTCCGTTGCTCCACCTTGTCTTGTTGGCAAGTAAGGCATGTTCGAACATACTCCTCCACATCAATCCCCATCTTTGGCCAGTAGAAGGCCCTCTCCACGAGAGCCAATGTTCTGTGAATGCCGGGATGTCCAGCCCAAAGGGAATCGTGACACTCTTTCAAGAGTTCACGCCTTAAATTGTCCACTCGGGGAACATAAACTCTATTCCCTTTTGTGTAAACAAGTCCCTCCTGGACCCAAAATCGTCGTGCCTTGCCTTCTTTGATGAGCTGCATCAGGATAACTGCCTGGGGATCACTATACAGTCCATCTCTGATTCGAGAAAGGAAGTTGGAATGTAACTGACTTGTTTGGCCTCTGCCCTCCAGTTGTGCAGCATTCACGCACTCCACCTTCCGACTCAGCGCATCGGCCACGACATTCGCCTTCCCGGGCTTGTATTCCATTGCCATATCAAATTCAGCCAGGAAGTCCTGCCACCGTGCTTGCTTTGGGGAGAGCTTCTTCTGAGTTTGGAAATAACTCAGGGCGATGTTGTCTGTCCTCAGCACAAATCGCGACCCGAGGAGGTAGTGTCGCCAAACTCGTAGGCAGTGGATCACCGCTGTCATCTCCTTCTCATGCACTGGATACCGCCTCTCGGTCTCGTTGAGTTTGCGGCTCTCGTAGGCCACCGGATGACCTTCTTGCATGAGTACTCCACCAATAGCAAAGTCCGAAGCATCGGTATGGACTTCAAAGGGCTCTCCATAGTTTGGCAATTTGAGCACTGGTTCTTCCAGAACAGCAGCCTTCAGATCTTGGAATGCTATCTCACATTTGTCAGACCACTTCCAAGGCTGCTCCTTCTTCAGCAACTCCGTCAGTGGGGTTGCCCGCTTCGAATATCCTGAAATGAAGCGTCGATAGTAGTTGACGAATCCAAGGAAGGATCTCAACTCTGGCACCTTCTTTGGTGTTCGCCATTCCGCAACTGCTTGCACCTTCGACTTGTCCATCCGAATGGAGCCACCACCGATTCGATGCCCTAAGAATAGGATCTCAGTTTGAGCAAAGTAGCATTTCTCCCTTTTTACGAACAAAGTGTTCTCCCTGAGAACCTTGAAAATCGTCCGAAGGTGCTTGACGTGCTCCTCGAGCGTTTGGCTGTAGACGACGATATCGTCCAAGTAGACGACCACGAACTTATCCAAATACTCCTTGAATAGTTGGTTCATGAGAGTACAGAATGTGGCCGGAGCGTTGGTTAAGCCGAAAGGCATCACCAAGAACTCAAACGCTCCATACCTGGTCACACAGGTAGTCTTCGCTTCGTCGCCTTCAGCAATGCGCACCTGCCAATACCCCGACCGAAGGTCGAGTTTTGAGAAATACTTGGCCTTGCCCAGTTGGTCAAACAAGTCCGCGATGAGCGGGATGGGATACTTGTTCTTCACCGTTACTTTGTTGAGGGCTCGATAGTCGACGCATAATCGGAGGCTCCCATCTTGTTTCTTCTGGAAGAGAACTGGAGCTCCGAAAGGTGCTTTTGAGCTGCGGATGAGACCACCGCTTAGCAGTTCACCTAACTGCTTCCTGAGTTCGGCCAACTCTGGCGGGGGCATGCGGTAGGGTGGTCTCGCTGGAGGCTTCACTCCTGGCTCCAGCTCGATACTGTGATCCACGCCTCTGCGTGGTGGGAGAGTCTTCGGCAACTCGGGTGGCATAACGTCTTCGAACTCCTTCAAGACGTTCGCCACTACAGCAGGTTCTTGAATGGCCTCTTCGTTGAGTGGCTCTAGCTTCATAGCAGCCACGAATGTCAGTTCGCCCTTTCGCACCCCTTTCTTCAATTGTAAGGCCGAAATGTGTTGGGGCTCCTTGGTTCCTCTCCGAGAGACGGGAACCACGCAGGGGTCATCGCCTCCCATCATACATAGGGAGTTTAAGAACGGCATCGGCACCAACTTCGCCGCATGCATAAACTCCATTCCAAGAATCACTTGGAAGTCGTCCAGTGGCACGGCCATCATGTTGGTGTTACCGCTCCAAGTCCCGATTTTGATAGGAACACCCTTCGCCAACCCGGAGATTCGCCTGGCCTCCGAGTTCACCGCCTTCATTCGGCTTGGGCTCTTCTCCAATGTCAACCCAAGTCGCTGTGCTTCGCGATCGGCTATGAAGTTGTGGGTAGCGCCCGTGTCCACCATTGCACGGGTCGTTTGGCCATTTAGCTTAATGTCCACATACATTAGTTCGCTGCTTCCTGCTTTTTGTGCCTTCGTCTTCGTGTTCTCCCCCACTTGACCCCGCATAGCGTTCAACAGACGCATTGCTCCCATTCGGGGTCCTTGCGACTCCTCCTCGTCGCTGCTGGATTCTGAGCTGCTCGAACTAAGAGCAACAGCTTTGCCCTTGTCCGATCGGGGAGGGTGGATGGAAGCTGTCAAAGCGTTGAGTGCCTGCTTCTGTGGGCACTCCCTTACCATGTGCGGTCCTCCGCACAAGAAGCATCCTCCAGGTTTTGAGGCCTTGCCTTTTGGGTTCGGCCCTTTGTGGGAGCTCTTCTTCTTCTGTTCGCCCCCGAGATCTTTCCCTCGAGAATGTTTTGGAGGGCGATTGCTTGAAGATTGTTTCCTTCTCGCTGGGTCTTCAGAGGAAACGAAGTCGGTGAGCCTTTCTGCAGCTGCAATTGCCCCGACCACGTCGGTAACATTCCTTCGATTCAGCTCTTGCTGAGCCCATGGTTTCATACCATCAAGGAAGCTGAACAACTTGTCCTTCTCGGACATGTCCTGTATGTCCAGCATCAGTGCAGAAA
This sequence comes from Musa acuminata AAA Group, assembly GCF_036884655.1. Lineage (NCBI taxonomy): Eukaryota > Viridiplantae > Streptophyta > Magnoliopsida > Zingiberales > Musaceae > Musa > Musa acuminata. The sequence goes on along the minus strand of NW_027021348.1, from coordinate 1,878,264 downwards.
ACTGCTTTACATAGTCTCGGATGGTGGTACTTTGGCGGAGTTGTCTCAACTTCCTTCTTGCGACGAACTCTGTGTTCTCCGGTAGGAACTGAGTTCTCAACTCCCGCTTCAAGTCTTCCCATGTGTCGACTCGACACCGACCTTGTTGGATCTCCTCCCAACGAGTTCGCCACCAAAGTTTCGCATCTCCATTCAGATACATTGTTGCTATTGAAACTTTGGTATCTTCAGAATCGGGCCTCGTAGCTCGGAAGTATTGCTCCATGTCGAACAGAAAGTTCTCGAGCTCCTTGGCATCTCTGGCCCCTCCGTATCCATGGGGCTCAGGTGCCCTCAAGTTTTGTGGCGGTGCAACGCGGGTGTTGCCTCCTCCCGCATTTAGCATTCTTGTGAGCATAGCCACCTTCGCCGTGAGTTCCGCCACAACGTCTTGCAAGTGCTGCACGGAGTCCTTGGTGTCATCGGACAGTCGGTCGACTAGGGCCTCGACCTTGTCGATCCTGGACTCCGCTTCCTCTTGCGAGCTCTCTACCCCAACAAGTCTTTGTTGGCCATGGTAGAGTTCCTCCATGCTCGCTTCCAGAACATCTAGGCGGGTTTCCGCCGTCGTGAGTCTCTCCTTATGACTCTTTTTTCCTGTTAGCGCACCAGATTGCGCTTCCTCCGCTCGCGGAGAGTTGCCAACTTCTCGCTCATCCTGTTCGCTGCCGCGATCCTCGTGAGCGGCTCCAACAGCATGAGAGCGAGTGTGCACATGCAGCCCACCTGCGGCTGCTTGGGGCAAGGTTCCGGCTTGCCCCGTCTTGCTTGATTCGCCACGATGCTTTGCCATGGCGAAGTTGCGAAGTTCGTTCGCTGTTCGATCGAAGAGCTTGCCCGCTCTGATACCACAATGTCACGACCTTAGCTGGAATTGCCTAAGGCGTGAGGCACCCTTGCGGCCAAAGACGCGAACTTAGCTTGCCTTGCCTAAGTCGCGGGTCGCCCTCGTTGCAAAGACGCGAACTTAGCTTGCGTTGCCTAAGTCGCGCTTTGCCCTTGCGATCTTGCTCCGCAAGGATCAGCCACTTTGTAACCTCTCGCAGGTCCCGAAGGACCTGTAAAAGAGAAAGAAAGTTAGATCGAAAGAACGAGCAACGGACAAGTCCCGAAGTCTCGCGAAAAGGGAAGCTTTACAAGCAAATCGTCGAACACCTTGTGTGCACAAGAGAAAAGAGGGAGAGGGAGAAAAACAAGGCTTTCAAGGATGAACGAACAGCTGCAAGCCCACAAACAGCCGCTCACCTGGTCCCGGACGCAACACCAAGTTCCCGTAAAGGTCACGTGCGAACTTGCGAAAGAGTGTTCAACGCCCGGTATATAACCGAAGCCCCATCCAGCCATGTGCCACCCGGGGGGTTCCTGGGGTCTGAGCTGGCTGACATTTTGGTGAGCGGAGGCAGCACTCCGCTCACCTCCCGCGGCACGCGAAAACGGCTCCGTTTTGGGCTGTTTTGGGGCTGTTTTGCTCGGTTTGGTGAACGGTCGCTTTGCAACGCTGCAGCTTGTTCGAACTTACATATTTACAAGCAAAATGACCCAAAACCATAAGAAAACATGCTGTCAAGCAGCTGTACATGCGGGTGCGAGCGACGAACGGTTCGTTGAACGGAGTTGTTGCGGGCGCGCGACGACCGTTCGTGACAACCCGGGGGGTTCCAGGGTGCTGAGATGGCTGACATTTTGCTCCGCTCACGACGGTCACCGCGCGACGCAAGAACAGCCCAAAAACAGGCCAAAACGGCCCAAAAACGGGCCAAAACTGGCCATTTTTGGCTGCGCGAGCGAGCAGCGAGCGGCGGACAGCGAGCGAAGCGAGAGGCATCACCGTCCCTGCTATACGAAAGCCCCATCCAGCCCTGTGCCACCCGGGGGGTTCCAGGGTGCTGAGATGGCTGACATTTTGCTCCGCTCAAGATGGTCACCGCGCAACGCAAAAACAGGCCAAAAACTGGCCAAAACGGGCCAAAACTGGCCATTTTTGGCTGCGCGAGCGAGCGGCGAGCGGCGAACAGCGAGCGAAGCGAGAGGCAGCACCGTCCCTGCTATACGAAAGCCCCATCCAGCCCTGTGCCACCCGGGGGGTTCCAGGGTGCTGAGATGGCTGACATTTTGCTCCGCTCACGACGGTCACCGCGCGACGCAAGAACAGGCCAAAAACTGGCCAAAACGGCCCAAAAACGGGCCAAAACTGGCCATTTTTGGCTGCGCGAGCGAGCGGCGAGCGGCGGACAGCGAGCGAAGCGAGAGGCAGCACCGTCCCTGCTATACGAAAGCCCCATCCAGCCCTGTGCCACCCGGGGGGTTCCAGGGTGCTGAGATGGCTGACATTTTGCTCCGCTCACGACGGTCACCGCGCGACGCAAGAACAGCCCAAAAACAGGCCAAAACGGCCCAAAAACGGGACAAAACTGGCCATTTTTGGCTGCGCGAGCGAGCGGCGAGCGGCGGACAGCGAGCGAAGCGAGAGGCAGCACCGTCCCTGCTATACGAAAGCCCCATCCAGCCCTGTGCCACCCGGGGGGTTCCAGGGTGCTGAGATGGCTGACATTTTGCTCCGCTCACGACGGTCACCGCGCGACGCAAGAACAGCCCAAAAACAGGCCAAAACGGCCCAAAAACGGGCCAAAACTGGCCATTTTTGGCTGCGCGAGCGAGCAGCGAGCGGCGGACAGCGAGCGAAGCGAGAGGCATCACCGTCCCTGCTATACGAAAGCCCCATCCAGCCCTGTGCCACCCGGGGGGTTCCAGGGTGCTGAGATGGCTGACATTTTGCTCCGCTCAAGATGGTCACCGCGCAACGCAAAAACAGGCCAAAAACTGGCCAAAACGGGCCAAAACTGGCCATTTTTGGCTGCGCGAGCGAGCGGCGAGCGGCGAACAGCGAGCGAAGCGAGAGGCAGCTCCGTCCCTGCTATACGAAAGCCCCATCCAGCCCTGTGCCACCCGGGGGGTTCCAGGGCGCTGAGATGGCTGACATTTTGCTCCGCTCACGACAGTCACCGCGCGACGCAAGAACAGGCCAAAAACTGGCCAAAACGGCCCAAAAACGGGCCAAAACTGGCCATTTTTGGCTGCGCGAGCGAGCGGCGAGCGGCGGACAGCGAGCGAAGCGAGAGGCAGCACCGTCCCTGCTATACGAAAGCCCCATCCAGCCCTGTGCCACCCGGGGGGTTCCAGGGTGCTGAGATGGCTGACATTTTGCTCCGCTCACGACGGTCACCG
>NW_027021348.1:1842500-1855000 GCF_036884655.1 Musa acuminata AAA Group | reverse complement strand
GGGGGTTCCAGGGTGCTGAGATGGCTGACATTTTGCTCCGCTCACGACGGTCACCGCGCGACGCAAGAACAGCCCAAAAACAGGCCAAAACGGCCCAAAAACGGGCCAAAACTGGCCATTTTTGGCTGCGCGAGCGAGCAGCGAGCGGCGGACAGCGAGCGAAGCGAGAGGCATCACCGTCCCTGCTATACGAAAGCCCCATCCAGCCCTGTGCCACCCGGGGGGTTCCAGGGTGCTGAGATGGCTGACATTTTGCTCCGCTCAAGATGGTCACCGCGCAACGCAAAAACAGGCCAAAAACTGGCCAAAACGGGCCAAAACTGGCCATTTTTGGCTGCGCGAGCGAGCGGCGAGCGGCGAACAGCGAGCGAAGCGAGAGGCAGCACCGTCCCTGCTATACGAAAGCCCCATCCAGCCCTGTGCCACCCGGGGGGTTCCAGGGTGCTGAGATGGCTGACATTTTGCTCCGCTCACGACGGTCACCGCGCTGTCACGACCTTAGCTGGAATTGCCTAAGGCGTGAGGCACCCTTGCGGCCGAAGACGCGAACTTAGCTTGCGTTGCCTAAGTCGCGGGTCACCCTCGTTGCAAAGACGCGAACTTAGCTTGCGTTGCCTAAGTCGCGCTTTGCCCTTGCGATCTTGCTCCGCAAGGATCAGCCACTTTGTAACCTCTCGCAGGTCCCGAAGGACCTGTAAAAGAGAAAGAAAGTTAGATCGAAAGAACGAGCAACGGACAAGTCCCGAAGTCTCGCGAAAAGGGAAGCTTTACAAGCAAATCGTCGAACACCTTGTGTGCACAAGAGAAAAGAGGGAGAGGGAGGAAAACAAGGCTTTCACGGATGAACGAACAGCTGCAAGCCCACAAACAGCCGCTCACCTGGTCCCGGACGCAACACCAAGTTCCCGTAAAGGTCACGTGCGAACTTGCGAAAGAGTGTTCAACGCCCGGTATATAACCGAAGCCCCATCCAGCCATGTGCCACCCGGGGGGTTCCTGGGGTCTGAGCTGGCTGACATTTTGGTGAGCGGAGGCAGCACTCCGCTCACCTCCCGCGGCACGCGAAAACGGCTCCGTTTTGGGCTGTTTTGGGGCTGTTTTGCTCGGTTTGGTGAACGGTCGCTTTGCAACGCTGCAGCTTGTTCGAACTTACATATTTACAAGCAAAATGACCCAAAACCATAAGAAAACATGCTGTCAAGCAGCTGTACATGCGGGTGCGAGCGACGAACGGTTCGTTGAACGGAGTTGTTGCGGGTGCGCGACGACCGTTCGTGACATTCTCCCCCACTTAAACTGTCGACGCCCTCGTCGACGCTTGTTGGTAGTTGTTGATGACTTCTTCTTCATGTCGCAGGGCATCTTCAGGCTCCCAACTGGCTTCAGTTCGGGGAAGCTTTCGCCACTTCACCAAGTACTCTGTCTGCTCCGCTCCGTTGGGTAGCTTTATCTTGCGATCCGCCAGAATGGTTTCCACTCGCTTCTCGTAGGAGGCTGTGATGGGAGGTAGCCGAGTTGGAATACTTCGAGAAGCATCTTGCGGATCCGAATGGTAGGCCTTCAGGTTGCTGGCGTGAAGAACGTTGTGAATTTTGAACCACGCCGGCAGCTGCAACTTGTAAGAAACATTGCCTACTCTGCTGATAATTGGGAAGGGCCCTTCATACTTACGCACCAATCCTTTGTGGACTCTTTTCCTGAAGAATTGGAGTGATGCTGGTTGGAGCTTTACCAACACCAAATCGCCAACTTTGAACTCTTGTGGTCGCCTTCCCAAGTCTGCCCACTTCTTCATCCGTTTTGCCGCCTTCTCCAAGTAAGCCCGCGCAATATCGGCATTTCGATGCCACTCCTTTGCGAAATGGTAGGCTGATGGACTACTCCCAGTATAACCAATTGCCATAGTGTGCGGAGTCGACGGTTGTTGTCCTGTGATAATTTCGAAGGGGCTCTTGTTGGATGCAGAGCTCCGCTGCAAGTTGTAGGAGAATTGGGCGATGTCCAACAGCTTCACCCAATCTCGTTGATTGGCACTCACGTAGTGCCGGAGATACTGCTCTAAGAGCGAATTTATTCTTTCAGTTTGACCATCCGTCTGGGGGTGGAGGCTTGTAGAGAAGTATAACTTTGACCCCAACAATTTGAATAGCTCGGTCCAGAATCGTCCCAGGAACCGAGCGTCTCGATCACTAACAATATTGTGTGGGACTCCCCAATACTTCACTACACCCTTCATCATCAGTCTGGCCGCCTCTTCAGCTGAACAGTGTAGGGGAGCAGCAATGAAAGTTGCATACTTTGAAAACCGATCGACCACCACAAGTATCGATCCAAGTCCCCCTACAGGCGGCAAGCTAGATATGAAGTCTAAGGAAATGCTCTCCCATGGCCTTTCTGGTACAGGCAACGGCTCCAAAAGTCCCACCGGCTTCCGTTGCTCCACCTTGTCTTGTTGGCAAGTAAGGCATGTTCGAACATACTCCTCCACATCAATCCCCATCTTTGGCCAGTAGAAGGCCCTCTCCACGAGAGCCAATGTTCTGTGAATGCCGGGATGTCCAGCCCAAAGGGAATCGTGACACTCTTTCAAGAGTTCACGCCTTAAATTGTCCACTCGGGGAACATAAACTCTATTCCCTTTTGTGTAAACAAGTCCCTCCTGGACCCAAAATCGTCGTGCCTTGCCTTCTTTGATGAGCTGCATCAGGATAACTGCCTGGGGATCACTATACAGTCCATCTCTGATTCGAGAAAGGAAGTTGGAATGTAACTGACTTGTTTGGCCTCTGCCCTCCAGTTGTGCAGCATTCACGCACTCCACCTTCCGACTCAGCGCATCGGCCACGACATTCGCCTTCCCGGGCTTGTATTCCATTGCCATATCAAATTCAGCCAGGAAGTCCTGCCACCGTGCTTGCTTTGGGGAGAGCTTCTTCTGAGTTTGGAAATAACTCAGGGCGATGTTGTCTGTCCTCAGCACAAATCGCGACCCGAGGAGGTAGTGTCGCCAAACTCGTAGGCAGTGGATCACCGCTGTCATCTCCTTCTCATGCACTGGATACCGCCTCTCGGTCTCGTTGAGTTTGCGGCTCTCGTAGGCCACCGGATGACCTTCTTGCATGAGTACTCCACCGATAGCACAGTCCGAAGCATCGGTATGGACTTCAAAGGGCTCTCCATAGTTTGGCAATTTGAGTACTGGTTCTTCCAGAACAGCAGCCTTCAGATCTTGGAATGCTATCTCACATTTGTCAGACCACTTCCAAGGCTGCTCCTTCTTTAGCAACTCCGTCAGTGGGGTTGCTCGCTTCGAATATCCTGAAATGAAGCGTCGATAGTAGTTGACGAATCCAAGGAAGGATCTCAACTCTGGCACCTTCTTTGGTGTTCGCCATTCCGCAACTGCTTGCACCTTCGACTTGTCCATCCGAATGGAGCCACCACCGATTCGATGCCCTAAGAATAGGATCTCAGTTTGAGCAAAGTAGCATTTCTCCCTTTTTACGAACAAAGTGTTCTCCCTGAGAACCTTGAAAATCGTCCGAAGGTGCTTGACGTGCTCCTCGAGCGTTTGGCTGTAGACGACGATATCGTCCAAGTAGACGACCACGAACTTATCCAAATACTCCTTGAATAGTTGGTTCATGAGAGTACAGAATGTGGCCGGAGCGTTGGTTAAGCCGAAAGGCATCACCAAGAACTCAAACGCTCCATACCTGGTCACACAGGTAGTCTTCGCTTCGTCGCCTTCAGCAATGCGCACCTGCCAATACCCCGACCGAAGGTCGAGTTTTGAGAAATACTTGGCCTTGCCCAGTTGGTCGAACAAGTCCGCGATGAGCGGGATGGGATACTTGTTCTTCACCGTTACTTTGTTGAGGGCTCGATAGTCGACGCATAATCGGAGGCTCCCATCTTGTTTCTTCTGGAAGAGAACTGGAGCTCCGAAAGGTGCTTTTGAGCTGCGGATGAGACCACCGCTTAGCAGTTCACCTAACTGCTTCCTGAGTTCGGCCAACTCTGGCGGGGGCATGCGGTAGGGTGGTCTCGCTGGAGGCTTCACTCCTGGCTCTAGCTCGATACTGTGATCCACGCCTCTGCGTGGTGGGAGAGTCTTCGGCAACTCGGGTGGCATAACGTCTTCGAACTCCTTCAAGACGTTCGCCACTACAGCAGGTTCTTGAATGGCCTCTTCGTTGAGTGGCTCTAGCTTCATAGCAGCCACGAATGTCAGTTCGCCCTTTCGCACCCCTTTCTTCAATTGTAAGGCCGAAATGTGTTGGGGCTCCTTGGTTCCTCTCCGAGAGACGGGAACCACGCAGGGGTCATCGCCTCCCATCATACATAGGGAGTTTAAGAACGGCATCGGCACCAACTTCGCCGCATGCATAAACTCCATTCCAAGAATCACTTGGAAGTCGTCCAGTGGCACGGCCATCATGTTGGTGTTACCGCTCCAAGTCCCGATTTTGATAGGAACACCCTTCGCCAACCCGGAGATTCGCCTGGCCTCCGAGTTCACCGCCTTCATTCGGCTTGGGCTCTTCTCCAATGTCAACCCAAGTCGCTGTGCTTCGCGATCGGCTATGAAGTTGTGGGTAGCGCCCGTGTCCACCATTGCACGGGTCGTTTGGCCATTTAGCTTAATGTCCACATACATTAGTTCGCTGCTTCCTGCTTTTTGTGCCTTCGTCTTCGTGTTCTCCCCCACTTGACCCCGCATAGCGTTCAACAGACGCATTGCTCCCATTCGGGGTCCTTGCGACTCCTCCTCGTCGCTGCTGGATTCTGAGCTGCTCGAACTAAGAGCAACAGCTTTGCCCTTGTCCGATCGGGGAGGGTGGATGGAAGCTGTCAAAGCGTTGAGTGCCTGCTTCTGTGGGCACTCCCTTACCATGTGCGGTCCTCCGCACAAGAAGCATCCTCCAGGTTTTGAGGCCTTGCCTTTTGGGTTCGGCCCTTTGTGGGAGCTCTTCTTCTTCTGTTCGCCCCCGAGATCTTTCCCTCGAGAATGTTTTGGAGGGCGATTGCTTGAAGATTGTTTCCTTCTCGCTGGGTCTTCAGAGGAAACGAAGTCGGTGAGCCTTTCTGCAGCTGCAATTGCCCCGACCACGTCGGTAACATTCCTTCGATTCAGCTCTTGCTGAGCCCATGGTTTCAGACCATCAAGGAAGCTGAACAACTTGTCCTTCTCGGACATGTCCTGTATGTCCAGCATCAGTGCAGAAAACTGCTTTACATAGTCTCGGATGGTGGTACTTTGGCGGAGTTGTCTCAGCTTCCTTCTTGCGACGAACTCTGTGTTCTCCGGTAGGAACTGAGTTCTCAACTCCCGCTTCAAGTCTTCCCATGTGTCGACTCGACACCGACCTTGTTGGATCTCCTCCCAACGAGTTCGCCACCAAAGTTTCGCATCTCCATTCAGATACATTGTTGCTATTGAAACTTTGGTATCTTCAGAATCGGGCCTCGTAGCTCGGAAGTATTGCTCCATGTCGAACAGAAAGTTCTCGAGCTCCTTGGCATCTCTGGCCCCTCCGTATCCATGGGGCTCAGGTGCCCTCAAGTTTTGTGGCGGTGCAACGCGGGTGTTGCCTCCTCCCGCATTTAGCATTCTTGTGAGCATAGCCACCTTCGCCGTGAGTTCCGCCACAACGTCTTGCAAGTGCTGCACGGAGTCCTTGGTGTCATCGGACAGTCGGTCGACTAGGGCCTCGACCTTGTCGATCCTGGACTCCGCTTCCTCTTGCGAGCTCTCTACCCCAACAAGTCTTTGTTGGCCATGGTAGAGTTCCTCCATGCTCGCTTCCAGAACATCTAGGCGGGTTTCCGCCGTCGTGAGTCTCTCCTTATGACTCTTTTTTCCTGTTAGCGCACCAGATTGCGCTTCCTCCGCTCGCGGAGAGTTGCCAACTTCTCGCTCATCCTGTTCGCTGCCGCGATCCTCGTGAGCGGCTCCAACAGCATGAGAGCGAGTGTGCACATGCAGCCCACCTGCGGCTGCTTGGGGCAAGGTTCCGGCTTGCCCCGTCTTGCTTGATTCGCCACGATGCTTTGCCATGGCGAAGTTGCGAAGTTCGTTCGCTGTTCGATCGAAGAGCTTGCCCGCTCTGATACCACACTGTCACGACCTTAGCTGGAATTGCCTAAGGCGTGAGGCACCCTTGCGGCCGAAGACGCGAACTTAGCTTGCGTTGCCTAAGTCGCGGGTCACCCTCGTTGCAAAGACGCGAACTTAGCTTGCGTTGCCTAAGTCGCGCTTTGCCCTTGCGATCTTGCTCCGCAAGGATCAGCCACTTTGTAACCTCTCGCAGGTCCCAAAGGACCTGTAAAAGAGAAAGAAAGTTAGATCGAAAGAACGAGCAACGGACAAGTCCCGAAGTCTCGCGAAAAGGGAAGCTTTACAAGCAAATCGTCGAACACCTTGTGTGCACAAGAGAAAAGAGGGAGAGGGAGGAAAACAAGGCTTTCAAGGATGAACGAACAGCTGCAAGCCCACAAACAGCCGCTCACCTGGTCCCGGACGCAACACCAAGTTCCCGTAAAGGTCACGTGCGAACTTGCGAAAGAGTGTTCAACGCCCGGTATATAACCGAAGCCCCATCCAGCCATGTGCCACCCGGGGGGTTCCTGGGGTCTGAGCTGGCTGACATTTTGGTGAGCGGAGGCAGCACTCCGCTCACCTCCCGCGGCACGCGAAAACGGCTCCGTTTTGGGCTGTTTTGGGGCTGTTTTGCTCGGTTTGGTGAACGGTCGCTTTGCAACGCTGCAGCTTGTTCGAACTTACATATTTACAAGCAAAATGACCCAAAACCATAAGAAAACATGCTGTCAAGCAGCTGTACATGCGGGTGCGAGCGACGAACGGTTCGTTGAACGGAGTTGTTGCGGGTGCGCGACGACCGTTCGTGACAGCGCGACGCAAGAACAGGCCAAAAACTGGCCAAAACGGCCCAAAAACGGGCCAAAACTGGCCATTTTTGGCTGCGCGAGCGAGCGGCGAGCGGCGGACAGCGAGCGAAGCGAGAGGCAGCACCGTCCCTGCTATACGAAAGCCCCATCCAGCCCTGTGCCACCCGGGGGGTTCCAGGGTGCTGAGATGGCTGACATTTTGCTCCGCTCACGACGGTCACCGCGCGACGCAAGAACAGCCCAAAAACAGGCCAAAACGGCCCAAAAACGGGACAAAACTGGCCATTTTTGGCTGCGCGAGCGAGCGGCGAGCGGCGGACAGCGAGCGAAGCGAGAGGCAGCACCGTCCCTGCTATACGAAAGCCCCATCCAGCCCTGTGCCACCCGGGGGGTTCCAGGGTGCTGAGATGGCTGACATTTTGCTCCGCTCACGACGGTCACCGCGCGACGCAAGAACAGCCCAAAAACAGGCCAAAACGGCCCAAAAACGGGCCAAAACTGGCCATTTTTGGCTGCGCGAGCGAGCAGCGAGCGGCGGACAGCGAGCGAAGCGAGAGGCATCACCGTCCCTGCTATACGAAAGCCCCATCCAGCCCTGTGCCACCCGGGGGGTTCCAGGGTGCTGAGATGGCTGACATTTTGCTCCGCTCAAGATGGTCACCGCGCAACGCAAAAACAGGCCAAAAACTGGCCAAAACGGGCCAAAACTGGCCATTTTTGGCTGCGCGAGCGAGCGGCGAGCGGCGAACAGCGAGCGAAGCGAGAGGCAGCACCGTCCCTGCTATACGAAAGCCCCATCCAGCCCTGTGCCACCCGGGGGGTTCCAGGGTGCTGAGATGGCTGACATTTTGCTCCGCTCACGACAGTCACCGCGCGACGCAAGAACAGGCCAAAAACTGGCCAAAACGGCCCAAAAACGGGCCAAAACTGGCCATTTTTGGCTGCGCGAGCGAGCGGCGAGCGGCGGACAGCGAGCGAAGCGAGAGGCAGCACCGTCCCTGCTATACGAAAGCCCCATCCAGCCCTGTGCCACCCGGGGGGTTCCAGGGTGCTGAGATGGCTGACATTTTGCTCCGCTCACGACGGTCACCGCGCGACGCAAGAACAGGCCAAAAACTGGCCAAAACGGCCCAAAAACGGGACAAAACTGGCCATTTTTGGCTGCGCGAGCGAGCGGCGAGCGGCGGACAGCGAGCGAAGCGAGAGGCAGCACCGTCCCTGCTATACGAAAGCCCCATCCAGCCCTGTGCCACCCTGTCACGAACGGTCGTCGCGCACCCGCAACAACTCCGTTCAACGAACCGTTCGTCGCTCGCACCCGCATGTACAGCTGCTTGACAGCATGTTTTCTTATGGTTTTGGGTCATTTTGCTTGTAAATATGTAAGTTCGAACAAGCTGCAGCGTTGCAAAGCGACCGTTCACCAAACCGAGCAAAACAGCCCCAAAACAGCCCAAAACGGAGCCGTTTTCGCGTGCCGCGGGAGGTGAGCGGAGTGCTGCCTCCGCTCACCAAAATGTCAGCCAGCTCAGACCCCAGGAACCCCCCGGGTGGCACATGGCTGGATGGGGCTTCGGTTATATACCGGGCGTTGAACACTCTTTCGCAAGTTCGCACGTGACCTTTACGGGAACTTGGTGTTGCGTCCGGGACCAGGTGAGCGGCTGTTTGTGGGCTTGCAGCTGTTCGTTCATCCTTGAAAGCCTTGTTTTCCTCCCTCTCCCTCTTTTCTCTTGTGCACACAAGGTGTTCGACGATTTGCTTGTAAAGCTTCCCTTTTCGCGAGACTTCGGGACTTGTCCGTTGCTCGTTCTTTCGATCTAACTTTCTTTCTCTTTTACAGGTCCTTCGGGACCTGCGAGAGGTTACAAAGTGGCTGATCCTTGCGGAGCAAGATCGCAAGGGCAAAGCGCGACTTAGGCAACGCAAGCTAAGTTCGCGTCTTTGCAACGAGGGTGACCCGCGACTTAGGCAACGCAAGCTAAGTTCGCGTCTTCGGCCGCAAGGGTGCCTCACGCCTTAGGCAATTCCAGCTAAGGTCGTGACAGTGTGGTATCAGAGCGGGCAAGCTCTTCGATCGAACAGCGAACGAACTTCGCAACTTCGCCATGGCAAAGCATCGTGGCGAATCAAGCAAGACGGGGCAAGCCGGAACCTTGCCCCAAGCAGCCGCAGGTGGGCTGCATGTGCACACTCGCTCTCATGCTGTTGGAGCCGCTCACGAGGATCGCGGCAGCGAACAGGATGAGCGAGAAGTTGGCAACTCTCCGCGAGCGGAGGAAGCGCAATCTGGTGCGCTAACAGGAAAAAAGAGTCATAAGGAGAGACTCACGACGGCGGAAACCCGCCTAGATGTTCTGGAAGCGAGCATGGAGGAACTCTACCATGGCCAACAAAGACTTGTTGGGGTAGAGAGCTCGCAAGAGGAAGCGGAGTCCAGGATCGACAAGGTCGAGGCCCTAGTCGACCGACTGTCCGATGACACCAAGGACTCCGTGCAGCACTTGCAAGACGTTGTGGCGGAACTCACGGCGAAGGTGGCTATGCTCACAAGAATGCTAAATGCGGGAGGAGGCAACACCCGCGTTGCACCGCCACAAAACTTGAGGGCACCTGAGCCCCATGGATACGGAGGGGCCAGAGATGCCAAGGAGCTCGAGAACTTTCTGTTCGACATGGAGCAATACTTCCGAGCTACGAGGCCCGATTCTGAAGATACCAAAGTTTCAATAGCAACAATGTATCTGAATGGAGATGCGAAACTTTGGTGGCGAACTCGTTGGGAGGAGATCCAACAAGGTCGGTGTCGAGTCGACACATGGGAAGACTTGAAGCGGGAGTTGAGAACTCAGTTCCTACCGGAGAACACAGAGTTCGTCGCAAGAAGGAAGCTGAGACAACTCCGCCAAAGTACCACCATCCGAGACTATGTAAAGCAGTTTTCTGCACTGATGCTGGACATACAGGACATGTCCGAGAAGGACAAGTTGTTCAGCTTCCTTGATGGTCTGAAACCATGGGCTCAGCAAGAGCTGAATCGAAGGAATGTTACCGACGTGGTCGGGGCAATTGCAGCTGCAGAAAGGCTCACCGACTTCGTTTCCTCTGAAGACCCAGCGAGAAGGAAACAATCTTCAAGCAATCGCCCTCCAAAACATTCTCGAGGGAAAGATCTCGGGGGCGAACAGAAGAAGAAGAGCTCCCACAAAGGGCCGAACCCAAAAGGCAAGGCCTCAAAACCTGGAGGATGCTTCTTGTGCGGAGGACCGCACATGGTAAGGGAGTGCCCACAGAAGCAGGCACTCAACGCTTTGACAGCTTCCATCCACCCTCCCCGATCGGACAAGGGCAAAGCTGTTGCTCTTAGTTCGAGCAGCTCAGAATCCAGCAGCGACGAGGAGGAGTCGCAAGGACCCCGAATGGGAGCAATGCGTCTGTTGAACGCTATGCGGGGTCAAGTGGGGGAGAACACGAAGACGAAGGCACAAAAAGCAGGAAGCAGCGAACTAATGTATGTGGACATTAAGCTAAATGGCCAAACGACCCGTGCAATGGTGGACACGGGCGCTACCCACAACTTCATAGCCGATCGCGAAGCACAGCGACTTGGGTTGACATTGGAGAAGAGCCCAAGCCGAATGAAGGCGGTGAACTCGGAGGCCAGGCGAATCTCCGGGTTGGCGAAGGGTGTTCCTATCAAAATCGGGACTTGGAGCGGTAACACCAACATGATGGCCGTGCCACTGGACGACTTCCAAGTGATTCTTGGAATGGAGTTTATGCATGCGGCGAAGTTGGTGCCGATGCCGTTCTTAAACTCCCTATGTATGATGGGAGGCGATGACCCCTGCGTGGTTCCCGTCTCTCGGAGAGGAACCAAGGAGCCCCAACACATTTCGGCCTTACAATTGAAGAAAGGGGTGCGAAAGGGCGAACTGACATTCGTGGCTGCTATGAAGCTAGAGCCACTCAACGAAGAGGCCATTCAAGAACCTGCTGTAGTGGCGAACGTCTTGAAGGAGTTCGAAGACGTTATGCCACCCGAGTTGCCGAAGACTCTCCCACCACGCAGAGGCGTGGATCACAGTATCGAGCTAGAGCCAGGAGTGAAGCCTCCAGCGAGACCACCCTACCGCATGCCCCCGCCAGAGTTGGCCGAACTCAGGAAGCAGTTAGGTGAACTGCTAAGCGGTGGTCTCATCCGCAGCTCAAAAGCACCTTTCGGAGCTCCAGTTCTCTTCCAGAAGAAACAAGATGGGAGCCTCCGATTATGCGTCGACTATCGAGCCCTCAACAAAGTAACGGTGAAGAACAAGTATCCCATCCCGCTCATCGCGGACTTGTTCGACCAACTGGGCAAGGCCAAGTATTTCTCAAAACTCGACCTTCGGTCGGGGTATTGGCAGGTGCGCATTGCTGAAGGCGACGAAGCGAAGACTACCTGTGTGACCAGGTATGGAGCGTTTGAGTTCTTGGTGATGCCTTTCGGCTTAACCAACGCTCCGGCCACATTCTGTACTCTCATGAACCAACTATTCAAGGAGTATTTGGATAAGTTCGTGGTCGTCTACTTGGACGATATCGTCGTCTACAGCCAAACGCTCGAGGAGCACGTCAAGCACCTTCGGACGATTTTCAAGGTTCTCAGGGAGAACACTTTGTTCGTAAAAAGGGAGAAATGCTACTTTGCTCAAACTGAGATCCTATTCTTAGGGCATCGAATCGGTGGTGGCTCCATTCGGATGGACAAGTCGAAGGTGCAAGCAGTTGCGGAATGGCGAACACCAAAGAAGGTGCCAGAGTTGAGATCCTTCCTTGGATTCGTCAACTACTATCGACGCTTCATTTCAGGATATTCGAAGCGGGCAACCCCACTGACGGAGTTGCTAAAGAAGGAGCAGCCTTGGAAGTGGTCTGACAAATGTGAGATAGCATTCCAAGATCTGAAGGCTGCTGTTCTGGAAGAACCAGTACTCAAATTGCCAAACTATGGAGAGCCCTTTGAAGTCCATACCGATGCTTCGGACTGTGCTATCGGTGGAGTACTCATGCAAGAAGGTCATCCGGTGGCCTACGAGAGCCGCAAACTCAACGAGACCGAGAGGCGGTATCCAGTGCATGAGAAGGAGATGACAGCGGTGATCCACTGCCTACGAGTTTGGCGACACTACCTCCTCGGGTCGCGATTTGTGCTGAGGACAGACAACATCGCCCTGAGTTATTTCCAAACTCAGAAGAAGCTCTCCCCAAAGCAAGCACGGTGGCAGGACTTCCTGGCTGAATTTGATATGGCAATGGAATACAAGCCCGGGAAGGCGAATGTCGTGGCCGATGCGCTGAGTCGGAAGGTGGAGTGCGTGAATGCTGCACAACTGGAGGGCAGAGGCCAAACAAGTCAGTTACATTCCAACTTCCTTTCTCGAATCAGAGATGGACTGTATAGTGATCCCCAGGCAGTTATCCTGATGCAGCTCATCAAAGAAGGCAAGGCACGACGATTTTGGGTCCAGGAGGGACTTGTTTACACAAAAGGGAATAGAGTTTATGTTCCCCGAGTGGACAATTTAAGGCGTGAACTCTTGAAAGAG
>NW_027021348.1:1830000-1832500 GCF_036884655.1 Musa acuminata AAA Group | reverse complement strand
CGAAGCGAGAGGCAGCACCGTCCCTGCTATACGAAAGCCCCATCCAGCCCTGTGCCACCCGGGGGGTTCCAGGGTGCTGAGATGGCTGACATTTTGCTCCGCTCACGACGGTCACCGCGCGACGCAAGAACAGGCCAAAAACTGGCCAAACCGGCCCAAAAACGGGCCAAAACTGGCCATTTTTGGCTGCGCGAGCGAGCGGCGAGCGGCGGACAGCGAGCGAAGCGAGAGGCAGCACCGTCCCTGCTATACGAAAGCCCCATCCAGCCCTGTGCCACCCGGGGGGTTCCAGGGTGCTGAGATGGCTGTCATTTTGCTCCGCTCACGACGGTCACCGTGCAACGCAAGAACAGGCCAAAAACTGGCCAAAACTGCCCAAAAACGGGCCAAAACTGGCCATTTTTGGCTGCGCGAGCGAGCAGCGAGCGGCGGACAGCGAGCGAAGCGAGAGGCATCACCGTCCCTGCTATACGAAAGCCCCATCCAGCCCTGTGCCACCCGGGGGGTTCCAGGGTGCTGAGATGGCTGACATTTTGCTCCGCTCAAGATGGTCACCGCGCAACGCAAAAACAGGCCAAAAACTGGCCAAAACGGGCCAAAACTGGCCATTTTTGGCTGCGCGAGCGAGCGGCGAGCGGCGGACAGCGAGCGAAGCGAGAGGCAGCACCGTCCCTGCTATACGAAAGCCCCATCCAGCCCTGTGCCACCCAGGGGGTTCCAGGGTGCTGAGATGGCTGACATTTTGCTCCGCTCACGACGGTCACCGCGCGACGCAAGAACAGGCCAAAAACTGGCCAAAACGGCCCAAAAACGGGCCAAAACTGGCCATTTTTGGCTGCGCGAGCGAGCGGCGAGCGGCGGACAACGAGCGAAGCGAGAGGCAGCACCATCCCTGCTATACGAAAGCCCCATCCAGCCCTGTGCCACCCGGGGGGTTCCAGGGTGCTGAGATGGCTGACATTTTGCTCCGCTCACGACGGTCACCGCGCGACGCAAGAACAGCCCAAAAACAGGCCAAAACGGCCCAAAAACGGGACAAAACTGGCCATTTTTGGCTGCGCGAGCGAGCGGCGAGCGGCGGACAGCGAGCTAAGCGAGAGGCAGCACCGTCCCTGCTATACGAAAGCCCCATCCAGCCCTGTGCCACCCGGGGGGTTCCAGGGTGCTGAGATGGCTGACATTTTGCTCCGCTCACGACGGTCACCGCGCGACGCAAGAACAGCCCAAAAACAGGCCAAAACGGCCCAAAAACGGGCCAAAACTGGCCATTTTTGGCTGCGCGAGCGAGCAGCGAGCGGCGGACAGCGAGCGAAGCGAGAGGCATCACCGTCCCTGCTATACGAAAGCCCCATCCAGCCCTGTGCCACCCGGGGGGTTCCAGGGTGCTGAGATGGCTGACATTTTGCTCCGCTCAAGATGGTCACCGCGCAACGCAAAAACAGGCCAAAAACTGGCCAAAACGGGCCAAAACTGGCCATTTTTGGCTGCGCGAGCGAGCGGCGAGCGGCGAACAGCGAGCGAAGCGAGAGGCAGCACCGTCCCTGCTATACGAAAGCCCCATCCAGCCCTGTGCCACCCGGGGGGTTCCAGGGTGCTGAGATGGCTGACATTTTGCTCCGCTCACGACGGTCACCGCGCGACGCAAGAACAGGCCAAAAACTGGCCAAAACGGCCCAAAAACGGGCCAAAACTGGCCATTTTTGGCTGCGCGAGCGAGCGGCGAGCGGCGGACAGCGAGCGAAGCGAGAGGCAGCACCGTCCCTGCTATACGAAAGCCCCATCCAGCCCTGTGCCACCCGGGGGGTTCCAGGGTGCTGAGATGGCTGACATTTTGCTCCGCTCACGACGGTCACCGCGCGACGCAAGAACAGCCCAAAAACAGGCCAAAACGGCCCAAAAACGGGACAAAACTGGCCATTTTTGGCTGCGCGAGCGAGCGGCGAGCGGCGGACAGCGAGCGAAGCGAGAGGCAGCACCGTCCCTGCTATACGAAAGCCCCATCCAGCCCTGTGCCACCCGGGGGGTTCCAGGGTGCTGAGATGGCTGACATTTTGCTCCGCTCACGACGGTCACCGCGCGACGCAAGAACAGCCCAAAAACAGGCCAAAACGGCCCAAAAACGGGCCAAAACTGGCCATTTTTGGCTGCGCGAGCGAGCAGCGAGCGGCGGACAGCGAGCGAAGCGAGAGGCATCACCGTCCCTGCTATACGAAAGCCCCATCCAGCCCTGTGCCACCCGGGGGGTTCCAGGGTGCTGAGATGGCTGACATTTTGCTCCGCTCAAGATGGTCACCGCGCAACGCAAAAACAGGCCAAAAACTGGCCAAAACGGGCCAAAACTGGCCATTTTTGGCTGCGCGAGCGAGCGGCGAGCGGCGAACAGCGAGCGAAGCGAGAGGCAGCACCGTCCCTGCTATACGAAAGCCCCATCCAGCCCTGTGCCACCCGGGGGGTTCCAGGGTGCTGAGATGGCTGACATTTTGCTCCGCTCACGACAGTC
>NW_027021348.1:1797500-1800000 GCF_036884655.1 Musa acuminata AAA Group | reverse complement strand
GGCCAAACCGGCCCAAAAACGGGCCAAAACTGGCCATTTTTGGCTGCGCGAGCGAGCGGCGAGCGGCGGACAGCGAGCGAAGCGAGAGGCAGCACCGTCCCTGCTATACGAAAGCCCCATCCAGCCCTGTGCCACCCGGGGGGTTCCAGGGTGCTGAGATGGCTGTCATTTTGCTCCGCTCACGACGGTCACCGTGCAACGCAAGAACAGGCCAAAAACTGGCCAAAACTGCCCAAAAACGGGCCAAAACTGGCCATTTTTGGCTGCGCGAGCGAGCAGCGAGCGGCGGACAGCGAGCGAAGCGAGAGGCATCACCGTCCCTGCTATACGAAAGCCCCATCCAGCCCTGTGCCACCCGGGGGGTTCCAGGGTGCTGAGATGGCTGACATTTTGCTCCGCTCAAGATGGTCACCGCGCAACGCAAAAACAGGCCAAAAACTGGCCAAAACGGGCCAAAACTGGCCATTTTTGGCTGCGCGAGCGAGCGGCGAGCGGCGGACAGCGAGCGAAGCGAGAGGCAGCACCGTCCCTGCTATACGAAAGCCCCATCCAGCCCTGTGCCACCCAGGGGGTTCCAGGGTGCTGAGATGGCTGACATTTTGCTCCGCTCACGACGGTCACCGCGCGACGCAAGAACAGGCCAAAAACTGGCCAAAACGGCCCAAAAACGGGCCAAAACTGGCCATTTTTGGCTGCGCGAGCGAGCGGCGAGCGGCGGACAACGAGCGAAGCGAGAGGCAGCACCATCCCTGCTATACGAAAGCCCCATCCAGCCCTGTGCCACCCGGGGGGTTCCAGGGTGCTGAGATGGCTGACATTTTGCTCCGCTCACGACGGTCACCGCGCGACGCAAGAACAGCCCAAAAACAGGCCAAAACGGCCCAAAAACGGGACAAAACTGGCCATTTTTGGCTGCGCGAGCGAGCGGCGAGCGGCGGACAGCGAGCTAAGCGAGAGGCAGCACCGTCCCTGCTATACGAAAGCCCCATCCAGCCCTGTGCCACCCGGGGGGTTCCAGGGTGCTGAGATGGCTGACATTTTGCTCCGCTCACGACGGTCACCGCGCGACGCAAGAACAGCCCAAAAACAGGCCAAAACGGCCCAAAAACGGGCCAAAACTGGCCATTTTTGGCTGCGCGAGCGAGCAGCGAGCGGCGGACAGCGAGCGAAGCGAGAGGCATCACCGTCCCTGCTATACGAAAGCCCCATCCAGCCCTGTGCCACCCGGGGGGTTCCAGGGTGCTGAGATGGCTGACATTTTGCTCCGCTCAAGATGGTCACCGCGCAACGCAAAAACAGGCCAAAAACTGGCCAAAACGGGCCAAAACTGGCCATTTTTGGCTGCGCGAGCGAGCGGCGAGCGGCGAACAGCGAGCGAAGCGAGAGGCAGCACCGTCCCTGCTATACGAAAGCCCCATCCAGCCCTGTGCCACCCGGGGGGTTCCAGGGTGCTGAGATGGCTGACATTTTGCTCCGCTCACGACGGTCACCGCGCGACGCAAGAACAGGCCAAAAACTGGCCAAAACGGCCCAAAAACGGGCCAAAACTGGCCATTTTTGGCTGCGCGAGCGAGCGGCGAGCGGCGGATAGCGAGCGAAGCGAGAGGCAGCACCGTCCCTGCTATACGAAAGCCCCATCCAGCCCTGTGCCACCCAGGGGGTTCCAGGGTGCTGAGATGGCTGACATTTTGCTCTGCTCACGACGGTCACCGCGCGACGCAAGAACAGCCCAAAAACAGGCCAAAACGGCCCAAAAACGGGACAAAACTGGCCATTTTTGGCTGCGCGAGCGAGCGGCGAGCGGCGGACAGCGAGCGAAGCGAGAGGCAGCACCGTCCCTGCTATACGAAAGCCCCATCCAGCCCTGTGCCACCCGGGGGGTTCCAGGGTGCTGAGATGGCTGACATTTTGCTCCGCTCACGACGGTCACCGCGCGACGCAAGAACAGCCCAAAAACAGGCCAAAACGGCCCAAAAACGGGCCAAAACTGGCCATTTTTGGCTGCGCGAGCGAGCAGCGAGCGGCGGACAGCGAGCGAAGCGAGAGGCATCACCGTCCCTGCTATACGAAAGCCCCATCCAGCCCTGTGCCACCCGGGGGGTTCCAGGGTGCTGAGATGGCTGACATTTTGCTCCGCTCAAGATGGTCACCGCGCAACGCAAAAACAGGCCAAAAACTGGCCAAAACGGGCCAAAACTGGCCATTTTTGGCTGCGCGAGCGAGCGGCGAGCGGCGAACAGCGAGCGAAGCGAGAGGCAGCACCGTCCCTGCTATACGAAAGCCCCATCCAGCCCTGTGCCACCCGGGGGGTTCCAGGGTGCTGAGATGGCTGACATTTTGCTCCGCTCACGACAGTCACCGCGCGACGCAAGAACAGGCCAAAAACTGGCCAAAACGGCCCAAAAACGGGCCAAAACTGGCCATTTTTGGCTGCGCGAGCGAGCGGCGAGCGGCGGACAGCGAGCGAAGCGAGAGGCAGCACCGTCCCTGCTATACGAAA
>NW_027021348.1:1772500-1777500 GCF_036884655.1 Musa acuminata AAA Group | reverse complement strand
GAGCGAGCGGCGAGCGGCGGACAGCGAGCTAAGCGAGAGGCAGCACCGTCCCTGCTATACGAAAGCCCCATCCAGCCCTGTGCCACCCGGGGGGTTCCAGGGTGCTGAGATGGCTGACATTTTGCTCCGCTCACGACGGTCACCGCGCGACGCAAGAACAGCCCAAAAACAGGCCAAAACGGCCCAAAAACGGGCCAAAACTGGCCATTTTTGGCTGCGCGAGCGAGCAGCGAGCGGCGGACAGCGAGCGAAGCGAGAGGCATCACCGTCCCTGCTATACGAAAGCCCCATCCAGCCCTGTGCCACCCGGGGGGTTCCAGGGTGCTGAGATGGCTGACATTTTGCTCCGCTCAAGATGGTCACCGCGCAACGCAAAAACAGGCCAAAAACTGGCCAAAACGGGCCAAAACTGGCCATTTTTGGCTGCGCGAGCGAGCGGCGAGCGGCGAACAGCGAGCGAAGCGAGAGGCAGCACCGTCCCTGCTATACGAAAGCCCCATCCAGCCCTGTGCCACCCGGGGGGTTCCAGGGTGCTGAGATGGCTGACATTTTGCTCCGCTCACGACGGTCACCGCGCGACGCAAGAACAGGCCAAAAACTGGCCAAAACGGCCCAAAAACGGGCCAAAACTGGCCATTTTTGGCTGCGCGAGCGAGCAGCGAGCGGCGGACAGCGAGCGAAGCGAGAGGCATCACCGTCCCTGCTATACGAAAGCCCCATCCAGCCCTGTGCCACCCGGGGGGTTCCAGGGTGCTGAGATGGCTGACATTTTGCTCCGCTCAAGATGGTCACCGCGCAACGCAAAAACAGGCCAAAAACTGGCCAAAACGGGCCAAAACTGGCCATTTTTGGCTGCGCGAGCGAGCGGCGAGCGGCGAACAGCGAGCGAAGCGAGAGGCAGCACCGTCCCTGCTATACGAAAGCCCCATCCAGCCCTGTGCCACCCGGGGGGTTCCAGG
This sequence comes from Musa acuminata AAA Group, assembly GCF_036884655.1. NCBI lineage: Eukaryota > Viridiplantae > Streptophyta > Magnoliopsida > Zingiberales > Musaceae > Musa > Musa acuminata. Next base: position 1,776,541 of record NW_027021348.1, on the reverse strand, counting down.
GTGCTGAGATGGCTGACATTTTGCTCCGCTCACGACGGTCACCGCGCTGTCACGACCTTAGCTGGTTTTGCCTAAGGCGTGCGGCACCCTCGCGCGTCCGTCCGCAAAGGTCAGCCTCCCCGAAGCCTCCCATTGTCCCTTAGGACCAACAAAAGAGAGAACGGGTTGAAGAGAACGCCTCAATCGGGATCCACAAGCAAACATGTCCGAAAAACACTTCATAGACAATGCAAATTACAAACAGACTTTAAAAGCTCTGAATAGTTGCACAACAAAGGGTAAAATGGTCCATTACAGACCGAAAAGCTCTCGAACGTGTCCACATGACACAACCTTTATTTACAAGCCTAAAGAGGCCACCAACCCAACTAAAATGGGACTATTAAGCCTTCGGCCGCCCCTTTACATTCTGTACAAGGCATGAACATGCCAAAAGACAACGGACAGACATAAGCATTACATCCAACATCTTGTTTAGAAGTTTGTCCGTTACATTCTCCCCCACTTATCCCTTCGACGTCCTCGTCGAAGCCTTTGTGAACACTGCAACTCTTCGCCTTTGCTGAGTCTTCAATCTTCCGCTCCAGCTGCAATGCGCCTCCTGGCTCCCAGCTGCTCTCCGCTGCTGTTTCTGAGTAGTCGAACCTTTGATCCGCCATGCTGCTTCAACTCGCCAATGACTCTGACTCTGGTGTGGGGTTGGCTGAGTTGTATTGATCCTCGTTGATTCCTGCGGATCCACCAAATGAAGGAAAAGACCATTCTTACTGCGCCAGTTTCTCAAAATTTTCACATGCTGCTTGAACTGGGTGGATGCTTGTTGGAGCTTTAACGAGCATCGCCTCGCAAACTTCTGAAGTTTTGGGTCCTTCCTCCACAAAATCTGCTCATTGACTCTTCTTTCAGTTAGTTGTCACATCCAAGTAGGTTCGCATCACTTCCGCTTTCGATTGGCATTTCGTTGGGAAATGAAGCGGACAATCTACTCTCAGTAGCACTGATCACCGTTGGTGAGGATTTTGACAACTATTGTCTTCCATTATCTTCGAAGGGTCTTTGAACTTGTGCAGAGCTCCTCTGCTGGATAGATAAGAGAACTGGGGTACTCGGTTTCGCCCATTCTCTTAAGAGTTGAGAAGGCAAAGGTTACTTGACTTCGCCCGCCTCCTCGAGGTTGTACTTCATGCATCGAGCTGGTTACTGGCCTTCGCCTGCTCTTTGCTCACACTTCTGAAGCACTTGAAGTGTTTGCACTCCTTGCGTTGAGTTAGCTACTGTGATTCACCTTCTCAATGCCATTGAACTTCTGGAATGCAGGAAGTTTTCACCCCAACTTGGAGTAATTCTCTGATAGATGAGGTCGCCTCTGGGATTGTACCGTCTTCTCCATCAACCCTGCCGCCTACTCCACTGAGTAGCAAAGGTACAGCACCACGTACTGCCTGCTTCGTTCCTTGGTCGTGCACTCTTGCATGACCCGAAGTCCTTCACTTACGGCTATCTTGATGAGAAACTTGTTGACACCGGTCTTACGAAGTTTCTTGGCCTCTGCCCTTCAGCCTTGTCTCGGTACTTGGAGATTGCCTCTGCATGCTCCACCTCCTCGGCCCCTTTCACGACCAAGCGCTCTCCCTCCGTGAGAGCAAGGGATCAATGACTTGCACGGAAGTCCCGCCTCTGCGGTACCATGGCGCTGCCATGCCCATGGCCCTACTATCCGTCGCTTCGCCTCTGTATCCCTTTCCTTCACAATCAGTAGAGATGTCTCCGTGGCACTCCTCTGAGTCCACCTCCATTCTAACTGATGCTTGATTTTGGGTAGCTAAGTCCCTCTGGACTCATCGTCGCTTCCTCGCCCCTTTCGACCTCCTGCTTCAACACCTCTGTGTTCTCCAAGCAGTCTGTTTGGTCGATGGAAAGACAGACTGCAACTCCCATGCATGGCCTCTGCCATCACATTGTAGGGTTTGCACCGATTCTGTTCTCCTTAGCTTCCTTGGTAGCAACGTTCGCTTACTCGACCTTGTCCTCTGACTTGTCGGGCTCCCTTAAGCGAATATGAGCTCTGGAGCAGTCCAACTCTCCAGCTGCTTCGATCATACCTCTGCATGATCAAGTCCCTCTCATGGGACTCACTGGTACTTGCATTCGAACTCTTCCCTTGGTGGAACCCAGCCCCCATATGCTGATGACCAAGGTTTTCATCCGATGCAAAATTCGGTGCACGCCCGGAAGACCCGCCTCTGCGGTACCATGGCCTTCACTCCTTGAATCCATAGCCCTTCTTGCCGTCGTGTTGTTCACCAAAGCAGAGCTCCCAGTAGCTCCCGATCATACCTCCATATGATCTCATCCCTCACGGGACTATGTCGTGTGTGTCGCATTGCCACGAACTGTTCCACCACGATCCACTGCACCATGTCGCCTCCTGGTGACATCTCCATTGCATTCTGATCCTTGTGAAATAAACTCGAATTGTGAACCCTCCATGTGTGGCCTCTGCCAATACATCGCAGGGTCTCCTCCACCTTCGATTTTGTTCGCTCCTTTGGCAATCGACCTTCATCCACCCACTCTTGGGTCACACCTAGATGAAGCACCGCTCTAGGACAGTCCGTCGCCTAGTAGCTCCCGAAGTCCACCGACTTCGCTGTAATTTGTGCACCATTGCCTGGATCCTGGGCCTCTGCCCCTACCAGCACAATCTCCGCTGCGCACTGCTTCCTTCATAGCAACTCAAATGGCAACACTGTGGCATATTCTTCAAGAGTACCCGCCTCTGCGTCCTCTTGCCCCGTGCTAAGGCCTTCTGTACCCAACTTCGCCTCCGCAAATTGAGTCGCCTTAGTTCCTCCATCGAATGCTCCTCCGAGATAAGGTGCATGTGCCCCGAAGCTCCCTTCGTCTTTGGCACCATGCAAGATGAGTCCGCTCTGTCAGAATGAAGGACCCAGGGAACAGCATGATTCTACTCCTGCCTCTGCAAGAGTTCATGTCCTTGACCTCTGTCTAGGGAAAGCGCTGTGCCTCTGCTCCATGTTCCAACTTCTATGCTGGCTCCCTTCATGCGGCTTGGGTACTTCGCCAAGTTACACCCAAGTTGCTCCGCTCCTCGTTTTTGCATTGAGTCGATGGTGGCCCTCGCGCCCACCATTCCACGGGTCAGCCCTCCCTTGAGTCCGATCTCCATATCGACTCCAAGTGTGCCTCCATTTGAGTTGCTTTGGGTCGCTCCCCCACTTGATCTCGCAATGCATCCACCAATGCATTCTCTCAAGCGAGATCATGCGACGACTCCTCGCCGCTTGCTCAGTCCATCGAGCTTCGTGGAGTTGTTGTTTGTGAGGTACTCCTCCTCAACATGTGAAGTCCGTCTCACATGATTCTCCCTCTGGAGAGCTGAGACTTATCCCTCCTGGATAACTGTCCCGTTGGAGCAACATCTCTCTTCGTTTCGGAGACCACCATCCCCTTGGACTACTCCGATCTGCTGAACAAACTGTGCATTGTTCTGCCTCTTGCAAACGCACTTGCTAGATTGCGCCTCCACGTCAATACAGCCACCGCTGCACCCCTCAAGGCCTAGCAACATGCTGAACTCGTTGCACACTTCAGCCTCCTCCGGACGTATCCTTCGCATGTCGAAGAGAAAGTTTCAATGCTCCATGGCGCCGAGTCTCGACCGCCTTGGGATGGCCACGAACAATCCATCGTCCGCATACAAGCCCATGCATGAGTACCGAATTCTTCGAGTTAGCAATTCCCCTCACCTCTGTGAGCTTTGCACAACTCTTTCGGTCGCTGAGCAACTCATTCCACTTTGCATGGTCTCGTCCTTTGCCAAGCGCCTCGCTTGCCTTGAGCACCATCAAGTAAAGTTGTCAACGTTGAGCCGTAGCTCAAACTCAGCCATCCCAACCTTTGTGCGCTCCAAATTCTTCCAAGCTTGCCCGTTCTCGTGGTGCCTCTTGCGCGAAGGGTTGGCCATTCCTCTGAATGCCAATCTCAGATGCCCGCTCCTCTGAGCGACTCTTTTCCCTA
>NW_027021348.1:1760000-1762500 GCF_036884655.1 Musa acuminata AAA Group | reverse complement strand
TGCCACCCGGGGGGTTCCAGGGTGCTGAGATGGCTGTCATTTTGCTCCGCTCACGACGGTCACCGTGCAACGCAAGAACAGGCCAAAAACTGGCCAAAACTGCCCAAAAACGGGCCAAAACTGGCCATTTTTGGCTGCGCGAGCGAGCAGCGAGCGGCGGACAGCGAGCGAAGCGAGAGGCATCACCGTCCCTGCTATACGAAAGCCCCATCCAGCCCTGTGCCACCCGGGGGGTTCCAGGGTGCTGAGATGGCTGACATTTTGCTCCGCTCAAGATGGTCACCGCGCAACGCAAAAACAGGCCAAAAACTGGCCAAAACGGGCCAAAACTGGCCATTTTTGGCTGCGCGAGCGAGCGGCGAGCGGCGGACAGCGAGCGAAGCGAGAGGCAGCACCGTCCCTGCTATACGAAAGCCCCATCCAGCCCTGTGCCACCCAGGGGGTTCCAGGGTGCTGAGATGGCTGACATTTTGCTCCGCTCACGACGGTCACCGCGCGACGCAAGAACAGGCCAAAAACTGGCCAAAACGGCCCAAAAACGGGCCAAAACTGGCCATTTTTGGCTGCGCGAGCGAGCGGCGAGCGGCGGACAACGAGCGAAGCGAGAGGCAGCACCATCCCTGCTATACGAAAGCCCCATCCAGCCCTGTGCCACCCGGGGGGTTCCAGGGTGCTGAGATGGCTGACATTTTGCTCCGCTCACGACGGTCACCGCGCGACGCAAGAACAGCCCAAAAACAGGCCAAAACGGCCCAAAAACGGGACAAAACTGGCCATTTTTGGCTGCGCGAGCGAGCGGCGAGCGGCGGACAGCGAGCTAAGCGAGAGGCAGCACCGTCCCTGCTATACGAAAGCCCCATCCAGCCCTGTGCCACCCGGGGGGTTCCAGGGTGCTGAGATGGCTGACATTTTGCTCCGCTCACGACGGTCACCGCGCGACGCAAGAACAGCCCAAAAACAGGCCAAAACGGCCCAAAAACGGGCCAAAACTGGCCATTTTTGGCTGCGCGAGCGAGCAGCGAGCGGCGGACAGCGAGCGAAGCGAGAGGCATCACCGTCCCTGCTATACGAAAGCCCCATCCAGCCCTGTGCCACCCGGGGGGTTCCAGGGTGCTGAGATGGCTGACATTTTGCTCCGCTCAAGATGGTCACCGCGCAACGCAAAAACAGGCCAAAAACTGGCCAAAACGGGCCAAAACTGGCCATTTTTGGCTGCGCGAGCGAGCGGCGAGCGGCGAACAGCGAGCGAAGCGAGAGGCAGCACCGTCCCTGCTATACGAAAGCCCCATCCAGCCCTGTGCCACCCGGGGGGTTCCAGGGTGCTGAGATGGCTGACATTTTGCTCCGCTCACGACGGTCACCGCGCGACGCAAGAACAGGCCAAAAACTGGCCAAAACGGCCCAAAAACGGGCCAAAACTGGCCATTTTTGGCTGCGCGAGCGAGCGGCGAGCGGCGGACAGCGAGCGAAGCGAGAGGCAGCACCGTCCCTGCTATACGAAAGCCCCATCCAGCCCTGTGCCACCCGGGGGGTTCCAGGGTGCTGAGATGGCTGACATTTTGCTCCGCTCACGACGGTCACCGCGCGACGCAAGAACAGCCCAAAAACAGGCCAAAACGGCCCAAAAACGGGACAAAACTGGCCATTTTTGGCTGCGCGAGCGAGCGGCGAGCGGCGGACAGCGAGCGAAGCGAGAGGCAGCACCGTCCCTGCTATACGAAAGCCCCATCCAGCCCTGTGCCACCCGGGGGGTTCCAGGGTGCTGAGATGGCTGACATTTTGCTCCGCTCACGACGGTCACCGCGCGACGCAAGAACAGCCCAAAAACAGGCCAAAACGGCCCAAAAACGGGCCAAAACTGGCCATTTTTGGCTGCGCGAGCGAGCAGCGAGCGGCGGACAGCGAGCGAAGCGAGAGGCATCACCGTCCCTGCTATACGAAAGCCCCATCCAGCCCTGTGCCACCCGGGGGGTTCCAGGGTGCTGAGATGGCTGACATTTTGCTCCGCTCAAGATGGTCACCGCGCAACGCAAAAACAGGCCAAAAACTGGCCAAAACGGGCCAAAACTGGCCATTTTTGGCTGCGCGAGCGAGCGGCGAGCGGCGAACAGCGAGCGAAGCGAGAGGCAGCACCGTCCCTGCTATACGAAAGCCCCATCCAGCCCTGTGCCACCCGGGGGGTTCCAGGGTGCTGAGATGGCTGACATTTTGCTCCGCTCACGACAGTCACCGCGCGACGCAAGAACAGGCCAAAAACTGGCCAAAACGGCCCAAAAACGGGCCAAAACTGGCCATTTTTGGCTGCGCGAGCGAGCGGCGAGCGGCGGACAGCGAGCGAAGCGAGAGGCAGCACCGTCCCTGCTATACGAAAGCCCCATCCAGCCCTGTGCCACCCGGGGGGTTCCAGGGTGCTGAGATGGCTGACATTTTGCTCCGCTCACGACGGTCACCGCGCGACGCAAGAACAGGCCAAAAACTGGCCAAAACGGCCCAAAAACGG
>NW_027021348.1:1745000-1750000 GCF_036884655.1 Musa acuminata AAA Group | reverse complement strand
CACCGTCCCTGCTATACGAAAGCCCCATCCAGCCCTGTGCCACCCTGTCACGACCTTAGCTGGAATTGCCTAAGGCGTGAGGCACCCTTGCGGCCGAAGACGCGAACTTAGCTTGCGTTGCCTAAGTCGCGGGTCACCCTCGTTGCAAAGACGCGAACTTAGCTTGCGTTGCCTAAGTCGCGCTTTGCCCTTGCGATCTTGCTCCGCAAGGATCAGCCACTTTGTAACCTCTCGCAGGTCCCGAAGGACCTGTAAAAGAGAAAGAAAGTTAGATCGAAAGAACGAGCAACGGACAAGTCCCGAAGTCTCGCGAAAAGGGAAGCTTTACAAGCAAATCGTCGAACACCTTGTGTGCACAAGAGAAAAGAGGGAGAGGGAGGAAAACAAGGCTTTCAAGGATGAACGAACAGCTGCAAGCCCACAAACAGCCGCTCACCTGGTCCCGGACGCAACACCAAGTTCCCGTAAAGGTCACGTGCGAACTTGCGAAAGAGTGTTCAACGCCCGGTATATAACCGAAGCCCCATCCAGCCATGTGCCACCCGGGGGGTTCCTGGGGTCTGAGCTGGCTGACATTTTGGTGAGCGGAGGCAGCACTCCGCTCACCTCCCGCGGCACGCGAAAACGGCTCCGTTTTGGGCTGTTTTGGGGCTGTTTTGCTCGGTTTGGTGAACGGTCGCTTTGCAACGCTGCAGCTTGTTCGAACTTACATATTTACAAGCAAAATGACCCAAAACCATAAGAAAACATGCTGTCAAGCAGCTGTACATGCGGGTGCGAGCGACGAACGGTTCGTTGAACGGAGTTGTTGCGGGTGCGCGACGACCGTTCGTGACATTCTCCCCCACTTAAACTGTCGACGCCCTCGTCGACGCTTGTTGGTAGTTGTTGATGACTTCTTCTTCATGTCGCAGGGCGTCTTCAGGCTCCCAACTGGCTTCAGTTCGGGGAAGCTTTCGCCACTTCACCAAGTACTCTGTCTGCTCCGCTCCGTTGGGTAGCTTTATCTTGCGATCCGCCAGAATGGTTTCCACTCGCTTCTCGTAGGAGGCTGTGATGGGAGGTAGCCGAGTTGGAATACTTCGAGAAGCATCTTGCGGATCCGAATGGTAGGCCTTCAGGTTGCTGGCGTGAAGAACGTTGTGAATTTTGAACCACGCCGGCAGCTGCAACTTGTAAGAAACATTGCCTACTCTGCTGATAATTGGGAAGGGCCCTTCATACTTACGCACCAATCCTTTGTGGACTCTTTTCCTGAAGAATTGGAGTGATGCTGGTTGGAGCTTTACCAACACCAAATCGCCAACTTTGAACTCTTGTGGTCGCCTTCCCAAGTCTGCCCACTTCTTCATCCGTTTTGCCGCCTTCTCCAAGTAAGCCCGCGCAATATCGGCATTTCGATGCCACTCCTTTGCGAAATGGTAGGCTGATGGACTACTCCCAGTATAACCAATTGCCATAGTGTGCGGAGTCGACGGTTGTTGTCCTGTGATAATTTCGAAGGGGCTCTTGTTGGATGCAGAGCTCCGCTGCAAGTTGTAGGAGAATTGGGCGATGTCCAACAGCTTCACCCAATCTCGTTGATTGGCACTCACGTAGTGCCGGAGATACTGCTCTAAGAGCGAATTTATTCTTTCAGTTTGACCATCCGTCTGGGGGTGGAGGCTTGTAGAGAAGTATAACTTTGACCCCAACAATTTGAATAGCTCGGTCCAGAATCGTCCCAGGAACCGAGCGTCTCGATCACTAACAATATTGTGTGGGACTCCCCAATACTTCACTACACCCTTCATCATCAGTCTGGCCGCCTCTTCAGCTGAACAGTGTAGGGGAGCAGCAATGAAAGTTGCATACTTTGAAAACCGATCGACCACCACAAGTATCGATCCAAGTCCCCCTACAGGCGGCAAGCTAGATATGAAGTCTAAGGAAATGCTCTCCCATGGCCTTTCTGGTACAGGCAACGGCTCCAAAAGTCCCACCAGCTTCCGTTGCTCCACCTTGTCTTGTTGGCAAGTAAGGCATGTTCGAACATACTCCTCCACATCAATCCCCATCTTTGGCCAGTAGAAGGCCCTCTCCACGAGAGCCAATGTTCTGTGAATGCCGGGATGTCCAGCCCAAAGGGAATCGTGACACTCTTTCAAGAGTTCACGCCTTAAATTGTCCACTCGGGGAACATAAACTCTATTCCCTTTTGTGTAAACAAGTCCCTCCTGGACCCAAAATCGTCGTGCCTTGCCTTCTTTGATGAGCTGCATCAGGATAACTGCCTGGGGATCACTATACAGTCCATCTCTGATTCGAGAAAGGAAGTTGGAATGTAACTGACTTGTTTGGCCTCTGCCCTCCAGTTGTGCAGCATTCACGCACTCCACCTTCCGACTCAGCGCATCGGCCACGACATTCGCCTTCCCGGGCTTGTATTCCATTGCCATATCAAATTCAGCCAGGAAGTCCTGCCACCGTGCTTGCTTTGGGGAGAGCTTCTTCTGAGTTTGGAAATAACTCAGGGCGATGTTGTCTGTCCTCAGCACAAATCGCGACCCGAGGAGGTAGTGTCGCCAAACTCGTAGGCAGTGGATCACCGCTGTCATCTCCTTCTCATGCACTGGATACCGCCTCTCGGTCTCGTTGAGTTTGCGGCTCTCGTAGGCCACCGGATGACCTTCTTGCATGAGTACTCCACCGATAGCAAAGTCCGAAGCATCGGTATGGACTTCAAAGGGCTCTCCATAGTTTGGCAATTTGAGTACTGGTTCTTCCAGAACAGCAGCCTTCAGATCTTGGAATGCTATCTCACATTTGTCAGACCACTTCCAAGGCTGCTCCTTCTTTAGCAACTCCGTCAGTGGGGTTGCCCGCTTCGAATATCCTGAAATGAAGCGTCGATAGTAGTTGACGAATCCAAGGAAGGATCTCAACTCTGGCACCTTCTTTGGTGTTCGCCATTCCGCAACTGCTTGCACCTTCGACTTGTCCATCCGAATGGAGCCACCACCGATTCGATGCCCTAAGAATAGGATCTCAGTTTGAGCAAAGTAGCATTTCTCCCTTTTTACGAACAAAGTGTTCTCCCTGAGAACCTTGAAAATCGTCCGAAGGTGCTTGACGTGCTCCTCGAGCGTTTGGCTGTAGACGACGATATCGTCCAAGTAGACGACCACGAACTTATCCAAATACTCCTTGAATAGTTGGTTCATGAGAGTACAGAATGTGGCCGGAGCGTTGGTTAAGCCGAAAGGCATCACCAAGAACTCAAACGCTCCATACCTGGTCACACAGGTAGTCTTCGCTTCGTCGCCTTCAGCAATGCGCACCTGCCAATACCCCGACCGAAGGTCGAGTTTTGAGAAATACTTGGCCTTGCCCAGTTGGTCGAACAAGTCCGCGATGAGCGGGATGGGATACTTGTTCTTCACCGTTACTTTGTTGAGGGCTCGATAGTCGACGCATAATCGGAGGCTCCCATCTTGTTTCTTCTGGAAGAGAACTGGAGCTCCGAAAGGTGCTTTTGAGCTGCGGATGAGACCACCGCTTAGCAGTTCACCTAACTGCTTCCTGAGTTCGGCCAACTCTGGCGGGGGCATGCGGTAGGGTGGTCTCGCTGGAGGCTTCACTCCTGGCTCTAGCTCGATACTGTGATCCACGCCTCTGCGTGGTGGGAGAGTCTTCGGCAACTCGGGTGGCATAACGTCTTCGAACTCCTTCAAGACGTTCGCCACTACAGCAGGTTCTTGAATGGCCTCTTCGTTGAGTGGCTCTAGCTTCATAGCAGCCACGAATGTCAGTTCGCCCTTTCGCACCCCTTTCTTCAATTGTAAGGCCGAAATGTGTTGGGGCTCCTTGGTTCCTCTCCGAGAGACGGGAACCACGCAGGGGTCATCGCCTCCCATCATACATAGGGAGTTTAAGAACGGCATCGGCACCAACTTCGCCGCATGCATAAACTCCATTCCAAGAATCACTTGGAAGTCGTCCAGTGGCACGGCCATCATGTTGGTGTTACCGCTCCAAGTCCCGATTTTGATAGGAACACCCTTCGCCAACCCGGAGATTCGCCTGGCCTCCGAGTTCACCGCCTTCATTCGGCTTGGGCTCTTCTCCAATGTCAACCCAAGTCGCTGTGCTTCGCGATCGGCTATGAAGTTGTGGGTAGCGCCCGTGTCCACCATTGCACGGGTCGTTTGGCCATTTAGCTTAATGTCCACATACATTAGTTCGCTGCTTCCTGCTTTTTGTGCCTTCGTCTTCGTGTTCTCCCCCACTTGACCCCGCATAGCGTTCAACAGACGCATTGCTCCCATTCGGGGTCCTTGCGACTCCTCCTCGTCGCTGCTGGATTCTGAGCTGCTCGAACTAAGAGCAACAGCTTTGCCCTTGTCCGATCGGGGAGGGTGGATGGAAGCTGTCAAAGCGTTGAGTGCCTGCTTCTGTGGGCACTCCCTTACCATGTGCGGTCCTCCGCACAAGAAGCATCCTCCAGGTTTTGAGGCCTTGCCTTTTGGGTTCGGCCCTTTGTGGGAGCTCTTCTTCTTCTGTTCGCCCCCGAGATCTTTCCCTCGAGAATGTTTTGGAGGGCGATTGCTTGAAGATTGTTTCCTTCTCGCTGGGTCTTCAGAGGAAACGAAGTCGGTGAGCCTTTCTGCAGCTGCAATTGCCCCGACCACGTCGGTAACATTCCTTCGATTCAGCTCTTGCTGAGCCCATGGTTTCAGACCATCAAGGAAGCTGAACAACTTGTCCTTCTCGGACATGTCCTGTATGTCCAGCATCAGTGCAGAAAACTGCTTTACATAGTCTCGGATGGTGGTACTTTGGCGGAGTTGTCTCAGCTTCCTTCTTGCGACGAACTCTGTGTTCTCCGGTAGGAACTGAGTTCTCAACTCCCGCTTCAAGTCTTCCCATGTGTCGACTCGACACCGACCTTGTTGGATCTCCTCCCAACGAGTTCGCCACCAAAGTTTCGCATCTCCATTCAGATACATTGTTGCTATTGA
>NW_027021348.1:1732500-1735000 GCF_036884655.1 Musa acuminata AAA Group | reverse complement strand
CGCGAGCGAGCGGCGAGCGACGGACAGCAAGCAAAGCGAGAGGCAGCACAGTCCCTGCTATACGAAAGCCCCATCCAGCCCTGTGCCACCCGGGGGGTTCCAGGGTGCTGAGATGGCTGACATTTTGCTCCGCTCACGACGGTCACCGCGCAACGCAAGAACAGGCCAAAAACTGGCCAAAACGGCCCAAAAACGGGCCAAAACTGGCCATTTTTGGCTGCGCGAGCGAGCGGCGAACAGCGAGCGAAGCGAGAGGCAGCACCGTCCCTGCTATACGAAAGCCCCATCCAGCCCTGTGCCACCCGGGGGGTTCCAGGGTGCTGAGATGGCTGACATTTTGCTCCGCTCACGACGGTCACCGCGCGACGCAAGAACAGGCCAAAAACTGGCCAAACCGGCCCAAAAACGGGCCAAAACTGGCCATTTTTGGCTGCGCGAGCGAGCGGCGAGCGGCGGACAGCGAGCGAAGCGAGAGGCAGCACCGTCCCTGCTATACGAAAGCCCCATCCAGCCCTGTGCCACCCGGGGGGTTCCAGGGTGCTGAGATGGCTGTCATTTTGCTCCGCTCACGACGGTCACCGTGCAACGCAAGAACAGGCCAAAAACTGGCCAAAACTGCCCAAAAACGGGCCAAAACTGGCCATTTTTGGCTGCGCGAGCGAGCAGCGAGCGGCGGACAGCGAGCGAAGCGAGAGGCATCACCGTCCCTGCTATACGAAAGCCCCATCCAGCCCTGTGCCACCCGGGGGGTTCCAGGGTGCTGAGATGGCTGACATTTTGCTCCGCTCAAGATGGTCACCGCGCAACGCAAAAACAGGCCAAAAACTGGCCAAAACGGGCCAAAACTGGCCATTTTTGGCTGCGCGAGCGAGCGGCGAGCGGCGGACAGCGAGCGAAGCGAGAGGCAGCACCGTCCCTGCTATACGAAAGCCCCATCCAGCCCTGTGCCACCCAGGGGGTTCCAGGGTGCTGAGATGGCTGACATTTTGCTCCGCTCACGACGGTCACCGCGCGACGCAAGAACAGGCCAAAAACTGGCCAAAACGGCCCAAAAACGGGCCAAAACTGGCCATTTTTGGCTGCGCGAGCGAGCGGCGAGCGGCGGACAACGAGCGAAGCGAGAGGCAGCACCATCCCTGCTATACGAAAGCCCCATCCAGCCCTGTGCCACCCGGGGGGTTCCAGGGTGCTGAGATGGCTGACATTTTGCTCCGCTCACGACGGTCACCGCGCGACGCAAGAACAGCCCAAAAACAGGCCAAAACGGCCCAAAAACGGGACAAAACTGGCCATTTTTGGCTGCGCGAGCGAGCGGCGAGCGGCGGACAGCGAGCTAAGCGAGAGGCAGCACCGTCCCTGCTATACGAAAGCCCCATCCAGCCCTGTGCCACCCGGGGGGTTCCAGGGTGCTGAGATGGCTGACATTTTGCTCCGCTCACGACGGTCACCGCGCGACGCAAGAACAGCCCAAAAACAGGCCAAAACGGCCCAAAAACGGGCCAAAACTGGCCATTTTTGGCTGCGCGAGCGAGCAGCGAGCGGCGGACAGCGAGCGAAGCGAGAGGCATCACCGTCCCTGCTATACGAAAGCCCCATCCAGCCCTGTGCCACCCGGGGGGTTCCAGGGTGCTGAGATGGCTGACATTTTGCTCCGCTCAAGATGGTCACCGCGCAACGCAAAAACAGGCCAAAAACTGGCCAAAACGGGCCAAAACTGGCCATTTTTGGCTGCGCGAGCGAGCGGCGAGCGGCGAACAGCGAGCGAAGCGAGAGGCAGCACCGTCCCTGCTATACGAAAGCCCCATCCAGCCCTGTGCCACCCGGGGGGTTCCAGGGTGCTGAGATGGCTGACATTTTGCTCCGCTCACGACGGTCACCGCGCGACGCAAGAACAGGCCAAAAACTGGCCAAAACGGCCCAAAAACGGGCCAAAACTGGCCATTTTTGGCTGCGCGAGCGAGCGGCGAGCGGCGGACAGCGAGCGAAGCGAGAGGCAGCACCGTCCCTGCTATACGAAAGCCCCATCCAGCCCTGTGCCACCCGGGGGGTTCCAGGGTGCTGAGATGGCTGACATTTTGCTCCGCTCACGACGGTCACCGCGCGACGCAAGAACAGCCCAAAAACAGGCCAAAACGGCCCAAAAACGGGACAAAACTGGCCATTTTTGGCTGCGCGAGCGAGCGGCGAGCGGCGGACAGCGAGCGAAGCGAGAGGCAGCACCGTCCCTGCTATACGAAAGCCCCATCCAGCCCTGTGCCACCCGGGGGGTTCCAGGGTGCTGAGATGGCTGACATTTTGCTCCGCTCACGATGGTCACCGCGCGACGCAAGAACAGCCCAAAAACAGGCCAAAACGGCCCAAAAACGGGCCAAAACTGGCCATTTTTGGCTGCGCGAGCGAGCAGCGAGCGGCGGACAGCGAGCGAAGCGAGAGGCATCACCGTCCCTGCTATACGAAAGCCCCATCCAGCCCTGTGCCACCCGGGGGGTTCCAGGGTGCT